>NW_023994384.1:0-167500 GCF_015586225.1 Lucilia sericata | reverse complement strand
GCTCATAAAAAGGGGGCAAATTGGCAGGGGGAGAGAGAATTTTCATAAAACAAACATAGAGCAACAATAATAAATAAGCCTACACACACAATATTTTTTTGTACATGGTAAACGTTGTAAGTTAACGACAACAAGAAAAACAACAACAATGATGATGGCGACTAGATTCCATTGAAATGATTACAGCAAAACAACAACAACAACAACAATGATAATAATAATACTAAATATAAAGATCCCTTCCTCTGACGTCCTATTGTCTGTTAACGTCTAGTCTAAATTATGATAAAGTTTTATTTTCTCACTCTCTCTCTCTCTCTTTATCTCTTAACAAACAAAATTTGTTTATTAACTATTTTACGTTTTTGCCAATCTTTATGGTAAGAGAATGAGTTGTGTACTCTTTTTTTACATAAATTGTTTATTTGTTAAAGATCTGCCGGTCTCAATATTAGTTTAGTTTTTGTTTTTATTTATTTCTTTTTATTGTTGTTTTTCTTAAATATTTTTTTTGTTGACGTTTTATAACACGCGCTAGAGTCTACAGAGCAGCAACAACATTGCTTGAAAGTGGGTTTTTCTGTCTCATTGTCTCGTCGTTTAGACCATTTGTCTGTCTGGCCACTAGTTGGTGCACGAGACCGTCTAAATAGTTTTATTTTTTTGCAAAAAAAAAAAAAAAAAAACTAGTTTTTTTATTTAATTGTATAGCGCCGTTTGTTTGCTACTCGTGTATTTTATTCTTCATTTCGTGTTCATTTTTTTCGGTTGTTGTTATAGCCCCCCCCCCCCCCCAAACGTATGTCGAGTCGTGTGTAGTTATTATGGTTTTTCTTGTTGTTGTTGTTTTTATTGTTATTATTATTGTTGTTGTTTTTTCTATAAATAGACACAAAAAATGTTGTCGTTGATTTTCATCATTGTCTACCAATTGTTGTTGTATAGTTTTATTATTGTTATTATAAATAATAAATAAAAACAACATTTAAATTTATAGTAGTGGCATAGTGTAAAAATCTCATTAAAGCGCCCCTTAAAGGGGGAGGGAAATTATTGAATTAAAAGAGAGGGAGAGAGTTAAACTTTTCTGTTTAAAATCTCTCTCGTGCTACCTTAATTTTACCCATCTGGCAACTTGTTTTGGCTTAAAGCGTTGCTTTAAAGTGGCAACCAAGGCAAAAGTCGTCATTCAGTTCGGAGTTAAAGAACAACTCGTGAGACATCGCCATTATTTTTTTTAAAGCGTTCAGGCCTATTACTATTGTTAAACAAGTCGATAGTCTAGTCCATGATCTTGTCTATTGTCCAGACTGTAGTCAGTCTATGGTCCAGACTGCAGTCATTATATAGTCCATACTGTAGGCAGATTATGGTCCATACTATAGTCATTCTATAGTCCTGATTATAATCGTTCTAAATTCCAGACTATAGTCTATTCATACTTTAGACAGTCAATAGTCCATACTATAGCCAGTCAATAATCAATATATAGTTCAGACAATAGTCAGTCTATAGTCCAGAGTGTAGCCACTCTATAGTCAGTCTACAGTCCAGACTATAGTCAGTCTATAGTCCAGCCAATAATCAGTCTATTGTACAGATTATAGTCAGAAGTATAGTAATTCTATACTTCAGACTATAGTCAGTCTATAAGCCCAGACGATAGTCAATCCATTGTCAAGATTATAGTCTATACTATAGCCAGTCAACAGTCCATAATATAGCCAGCCAATTGTCATTATATAGTTCAGACTAAAGTCAGTCTATAGTTTAGACTATAGTCAGTCTATAGTCCAGACTATAGTCAGTCTATAGTCCAGACCATAGTCAGTCTATAGTCCAGACTATAGTCAGTCTATAGTCCAGACCATAGTCAGTCTATAGTCCAGACTATAGTCAGTCTATAGTCCAGACTATAGTCAGTCTATAGTCCAGACTATAGTCAGTCTATAGTCCAGACTATAGTCAGTCTATAGTCCAGACTATAGTCAGTCTATAGTCCAGACTATAGTCAGTCTATAGTCCAGACTATAGTCAGTCTATAGTCCAGACTATAGTCAGTCTATAGTCCAGACAAAAGTCAGTATATTGTACAGATTATAGTCATTCTATAGTAATTCTATAGTTCAGACTATAGCCAGTCAATTGTCATTATATAGTTCAGTCTATAGTCAATCTATAATCCAGACTATAGTCAGTCTCTAGTCCAGACTATAGTCAGTCTATAGTCTAGACCATTGTCAGTCTATAGTTCAACCCATTGTCAGTCTATAGTTCAGACTATAGTCAGTATATTGTTAAGACTATAATCAGTATATAGTCCAGACTATAGTCAGTCTATTGATCAGATTATAATCATTCTATAGTAATTCTATAGCTCAGACTATAGTCAGTCTATATGCCCAGACGATAGTCAATCCATTGTCAAGACTATAGTCCATACTATAGATTGTCAACAGTCCATTATATAGCCAGTCAATAGTCATTATATAGTTCAGACTATAGGCAGTCTATAGTCCAGACTATAGTCAGGCTATAATCCAGACTATAGTCAGTCTATAGTCCAGGCTATTGTCAGTCTATAGTTCAGACTGTAGTCAGTATATAGTCCAGACTATAATCTGTCTATAGTCCAGACAATAGTCAGTCTATTGTCCATATTATAGTCAGATTAATTCTATAGTTCAGACTATAGTCAGTCTCTAGTTCAGACTATATAGTCCAGATTATAGACTATCCAAAACCTTTAAAAAACTATTAAACATTTCCTTACTAAATGACACGAGTACTTTTCACATTTCATAGAGACTATCCTCTCAACGTCAAAATCATACAACCCACCACCCCCTCCAAATAAAGCACTCTTAAAGAAAATTTGTTAAACTCTCTCTCTCTTTCTCTCACACAGAAAAAACAAGATTTATCACACAAATTCTTTTTTTTTTAATTCATTTGAATTGCTTGCTTTATTTCTTTTAAAATATGTTATTTTTTATTCCACCATTTTATTATTTTTTATATCTTTACTCTTCCTTGTCTCCTCCTTTCTGTTGCATTGCATTCCTCTCTCTCGTTCCCTTGTTATTGTCTTGGCTGCTCTCTCTCTCTTTTGGTTTAGGTTCGTTATGGTGATCATGTTGATCTTAAATTTCCATTAAATTCTATAAATGTGTTTGTCTGTTCCGTAATTGTAATGGAATTTTTGTGTTTTTGTTTTTTCACTAGTGCTGATGTATTTGTTGGCAAATTTACCATATGATTAAGTACACCCTATGATGGGCAGTTGGGGATTTTCGGTTTTGCAAAGAATAGTTTTTGTTTTCGAGAAGCATCTTTGGAGGTATTATTAAACTTAAAGCGATCGTTGGATTTTTTTAAACGTTTGTTTGTTTAAATTATCGAAAGCAAGAGACGATAACCTTTAGCTTTTAAGTGTTGGCCGATCACTTATAAATTTTCATAAATATTGATCGTGGTACTTTAAAAATTGTTATATAACCTTGATAGTGGAAAACTCCTAAAGTTGGTTCATATCCAAAGAATCATAAAATTACCTTTGAATCTCTACAAATTGATGAAGAATCGATCCTCTCTCTATTCGCGATCGAGACAAGATAAAGATTGTTTTATATCAGTACCAAACGATTATCATTTGAAAAAAGTTTTAGATATGAATATATATCTAAATTAGATTTCTGTTAAAGATCAATCGACTATGTGCGATCGAAGAAACATACTGCGTTTTTGGAAGTGGTTACATCATCTAAAGTTTTATAATTATACTCTTCCAGCTGCTAATTCTTCTCAAAACAACAACAACTACTACAGATAAAAAATTCGCGAAAGAAAATAGAAAGTCAAATAGAACCCTAATCTCGATCGAAATGAGAGAAACATTTTATCTTAGATTATTGCTCTATTGTTGATTAAAACCGTAGACAACCAACCTCGGTGTCATAGATATCGACCTGAAATGAATAATAACTCAATGCTGAATCAATGTGTCATTTGCGATCGAACAACCACTACAGATACAAAATTCGTAAAAGAAAATATAAAGTAGGATAGATCCCTAATCTCGATCGAAAAGAGAGAAACATTTTGTCTTAAATTATTGCTCTTTTGTTGATTAAAACCGTAGGCAACAAACATCGGGGTCATAGACAGTGTTGCCAACATTGGTCAAGCAAAACGCGCGCAAAAAAATTAAAAAGGGGTAAAAAAGCGTAATTTTCTAACTGAAAATGGGTAAAAAAGCACTAACGTTTTTTTTAGTCAAATATTGTTTATTTTAATAAAAATTGCACATTATTTCGCTCATTTCCTACAAGACTCCAAAATTCGTTTTTTAGAACATTGGGCAAAACAAAACAAAACATGTGTCATACTAAAGTCTTTCATCTGTGTGAGTTAGATTTTTAGTAACGCAAGAACTAAAACTAATGTTTGACGAATATTAGATAAATAAGATGAGAATTTTAAAAGTTATTTTATAAATAGTAAAATGTCATTAAACATTCAAACTGACAGGCACACTACCAACTGGCCAACCGATGTACCCACACCCAAATTGTAAAATTGTACAAAACTTATGAAATATATTTTTTTTGCAAAATCTATATATATTATTTTTAAGTTTTTTTGAGTTCTGGAAAAATTGTTAATTTCACTGATAGTGAATAACATAACTTATTGTAAAGTATTTTGAATATTTTGTTTTTGAAGAATATTTGCTTTTAAAACTTAACACAAATAAAAAAAAAAAATTGGAGCACCCGTGTAAAAAAATTTAAAACAGTTTTTAAGAAAAATTTAGTCCTTAGTGTAAACTGATCGTATTCTAATAAACAACAAAAAGTGGTACAAATAGAAAGATCAAAGAATGATCCATCAGTTTTCTTAACATTATAGAGAAAATGTTTAATATTAATTAAATAAATTACCTCCTGAAATTCACAAATATTTTAAAATATTTTAACAAGAGTGTTATATTCGGCTGTGCCGAATCTTATATACCCACCATCAAATCTTATGCCGTAAAAGGAATGCTCCTCTGTAAACATCAGGGAGATAAGGCTTAATTCAATTATGTAAGTGATCTTCAAATTAACAAAATATTAATTTTTAAAAACAAAATATTTTTGTCCAATTTTTTAACCATGAACATATATCAGAGGTAGTGTCAATTATGAACTGTTTGTCGTAAAATTTGGTAGAAAGATTTCGTATAACACTTATTCGTTTCGAATTTCATTGCTGTTCTCGAATTTTTAATTCAGTCATAAGCGTAAAAGTTATTATCTAAAGGGGAACTTATATGGGGTTGGGACAATTATATATCGATACCCATAAAATTTTGTACATAGATTTTGTTTTGTTGGTCAGTTATAGACCAATCGTCATAAAATTCGGCATAAAGAATTATAATAAAAATCTTTTTATTGCGAGTACAACGATGAAGTAATCATGGAGGCTTTATATATGAGGGATAGGTTCAATTGTGTAAAAAAATTATATAAAACTTATTTTTTGTCAATTTTCATCGCTGTACTCATATTTTTAAGGGGACCTTAATAGGGGGTAGGGTACGCTACCGACAAATCCGAATTAAATTCGAATTTCTCCGCTATACTCGTATTTTTAAGTCAGTAATGAGCGTTAAAATCAATTTTTGAAGGTGACCATATGTGGGGGTAGGGTCAATTATGGACCGATTGCCGTAAAATTTGCTAGAGAGATTTTGGCTTATATAAAACATATTTATGTCGAATATTTTTAAGTCGATAATGAGTATTAATGTCATTTGGTAGAGAAATTTTGATGCAAATAAAAGTTACTTATGTTGAATTTCAACGCTGCACTCATAGGGGGACCTTATTTGGGGGTAGGGTCAGTTATGGACCGATTCCCATAAAATTTGGTAGAGACATTTTGACTTATATAAAACTTATTTATGCCGAATTTCATCGCTATAACGTATTTTTAAGTCAGTAATGACCGTTTAAATCATTTTCTGAAGGAGACCTTATATGGGGGGTAGGGTCAATTATAGACCAATTTCTATAAAATTTAGTAGAGATTTTGGCATATATAAAACTTACTTATGTTGAATTTCATCGCTATACTCGTATGGGGGGTAGGGTCAATTTTGGACCGAATCCCATAAAATTTGGTACAGAGATTTTGGCGCATATAAAACTTATTTATGCCAAATTTTATCGCTATACTCGTATGTTTAAAACAGTTGTGACTGTTAAAGCTGTTTTTCGGGGGCCCACTTGTATGGGGGATATGCGAAATTGTGGACCCATATTGTCCATTTGCAATACCAAACAAACCTTACCTATAAGAAATATTTGTGGAAAAATTTAACTCCCTTGCTCTTTCCGTTCTAACCCTATCGTGCTTTCAACAGACGGACGGACAGATGAACAGACGGATGGACATGGTTAGATCGCCTTAGAATTTAATACTTTTGTGGGTCTACGACCAATGTGTTACAAACGGAGTGACAAAATCAATATACCCCACTCATCTTTTTTGATGGTGGGTATAAAAAGCACTAAATGCACTGTCATAAAATTAGAAAGCACCACTGTAGTGCCTTTTTGAAAAAAGGCACCATGAGCAAAATTTTCCGCGTTTGGCACACCAAAAAGCACCGCAAATAGTGCTAAAAGCACTAAGTTGGCAACACTGGTCATAGATGAAGTAAATAATAGCTCAATGCTGACTATTTGCGATCGAAAAATGAGAAAACTTGACTCTCACGAAGATCATTCACTGTTCACTGTTACTAAATCGGTCCTTTGAAGATTAAATTCTTTACAATATTGGTCCCAATATGAAGCACAACTTGAAGTGTACATTATATCAATGATTAATCATTTTATATTCGCGATCGAAATAGGAGAAGGCTTGTGGTACTAAACTGATACAGAACCGATTGTATCATAAAAATATAGAAGTAGAAGGGTGAGTATTGAACTAATTCTCTTTTTAGTTTGTTCGTGAACTAATTCTTTACTAGAGACTAAATGATAAATCGGCTCAGAATCTGTGGAAATCAATAAATCAAACTGAGAATACTTTCGTTTCTGAGGAATATGTTTGATGAACTTCCTGTCATCAAAATTTTCAAATGATTCTGTTCGCGAAACAATTCTTTATAAAAAGTTGCTCTTGATTTACTCTCACAAACTCCAACCAGAACTGTTCAGAAGAAGATAAATATGTAATTAAACACGACTCATTGTCACCAGGATCATTGATCATCGATTTTCCAATAAAATTTTAACAACAGGCTCCTTGAGGATCTCTCAAGTTGTGACAAGATCAAATCCCAAGCAGTGAGAAGATCATTGATTCCCCGTCTTGACAAAAATCGCAGTTAAGAGAACTATTCGCGATTTAAAATTTGCCAAGAAAACATCGCCCTTAGACTGAAAAAGTTCTACCAAATTCCATTAGAATTTATTATAGGCCATATTTAGCATTTCATTTACCAAAATTATTTTTTTTTTTTGTTATAAATTATTATAAAACAAAAAAAAAAATGTTAAGAATTAATAACAATTAATCGCACACCACATGCTAATTAATAAAAAAAATTGTATTTCATTGTATAATTTTTGACAAGGTGTTAATATTTTGTTAAATTGTTTGGACTATTTATCATAATGGAATTGAAAATATTTGTTTGTTTTGGGATTTTTATTTTGCATATTATTATCCGACAAATTGTTTTTATTATATCCAGTAAACAGCCTCCTTTGCTCTTAGCAACACACAAAGTACAGGTGGTGTATGTGAGGTGGGTTCTCGGATTTTAAGGTGTTTTTATACGATACGACCATATTAAACAAATATGATACGATTGCATTTTGTGTAAGTGTGTGTGTATGTTTTTGTATAATTTCTAGATAAAATTCAGTGATTCACAAACTTGTTACTTGAGGAGAAAGAGTAAGTGATTAATAATTGATTTCTTTGTTTATAAATTTATTAGGAATTCGATTTATATATAATAAAAAAATTTAACCTTTGACCCTTTAAGTAAAAGGGCTAAATATTTAATATATTTTCGTATATAATCGTTAAGCAAAAATCGAATAATAATTTTTCTTCAAATATTTGTTTTTATTTATGTGTCTTTGAAATAAAAAAAAAAACTTAAAAGCCTGGTGGGTTGTTGGTTGGCTCCCAAATTAAGAAAACCCCAATGATCAAGAAGATAATCATCGACTGATAATGATGTTTATATAAATCATATAAGAAAAACTGACGCCAACTACGAAACGAGAAAAAAAACGTTTAAAAGGAAAAGTAAAGATAAATTAAAACAGACAAAAAACATCATCATCATCATATAAAATCGTGACGTAAATAAAGAATTGTCGCAGTGACAACTGTTTTCATTTCAGACAAAATGAAATTTACCACAAAAAAAAGGCAATAAATACAATAAACTCATGAAGACATTGGCTAAGGCAGGCAATATTAAGGAATAGATATTTAATAATAATGAAAAAGAAAGTAATTTTTATGAAACTAAGATTTGAACTAAATTTTAAATTAAGACTGCAGTTGGCTAAGTTCAATCCATAGCCAGTCTATAGTCCAAACAATCCTTAAAGTAGTCAGTGTATTCTTTAGGTTATGGTCGCTCTACAGTCCAGAATATATTCAGTCTATAGTCCAGTGTAAAGTCACTCTCTAGTTCAGACTGTAGTCAGCCTATAGGCCAGACTTTGGTCAGACTACATTCCAGACCATAGATAGGCTATAGACAGACTATAGTCCAAACTAAAGTTAGTCTATAGTCCAGACTATAGTTACTCCGTAATCCGGACTATAATCACTCCATAGTCCTGACTATAGTCCAGACCATAGTCACTCTGTGGTCCAGACTATAGCCACTCTATAGTCCAGACTATAATAACACTATAGTCCAGGCTATAATAACACTATAGACCAGACTATAGTCAACCTATAGGCCAGACTATGATTAGTCTATAATCCAGACTATGATTAGTCTATAATCCAGACTATAGTCCAGACTATAATCACTCAATAGTCCAGACTATAGACACTCTATAGTCCAGACTATAGACACTCTATAGTCCAGACTATAGACACTCTATAGTCCAGACTATAGACACTCTATAGTCCAGACTATAGACACTCTATAGTCCAGACTATAGACACTCTATAGTCCAGACTATAAACACTCTATAGTCCAGACCATAGTCACTCTATAGTGCAGACTATAGACACTCTGTAGGCTGGACTACAGTCTTAGTCTTTAGCCTAAACTATAGTATAGACTATAGTTAGTCTTTAGTCCATACTATAGTCAATCTATAGTCCAGACTATAGTCACTCTATAGTCCAGACTATAGACACTCTATAGTCCAGACTATAGTCACTCTATAGTCCAGACTATAGTCACTCTATAGTCCAGACTATAGTCACTCTATAGTCCAGACTATAGTCACTCTATAGTCCAGACTATAGTCACTCTATAGTCCAGACTATAGTCACTCTATAGTCCAGACTATAGTCACTCTATAGTCCAGACTATAGTCACTCTATAGTCCAGAATATAGTCACTCTTTAGTCCAGACTAAAGTCACTCTGTAGTCCAGACTATAGTCACTCTGTAGTCCAGACTATAGTCACTCTGTAGTCCAGACTATAGTCACTCTGTAGTCCAGACTATAGTCACTCTATAGTCCAGACTATAGTCACTCTATAGTCCAGATTATAGTCACTCTATAGTCCGGACTATAGTCACTCTATTGTCCAGACTATAGTCACTCTATCGTCCAGACTATAGTCACTCTGTAGTCCATACTATAGTCAATCTATAGTCCATACTATAGTCAATCTATAGTCCAGACTATAGTCACTCTATAGTCCAGACTATAGTCACTCTATAGTCCAGACGATAGTCACTCTATAGTCCAGACTATAGTCACTCTATAGTCCCGACTATAGTCACTCTATAGTCCCGACTATAGTCACTCTATAGTCCAGACTATAGTCACTCTATAGTCCAGACTATAGTCACTCTATAGTCCAGACTATAGTCACTCTATAGTCCAGACTCTAGTCACTCTATCGTCCAGACTATAGTCACTCTGTAGTCCATACTATAGTCACTCTGCAGTCCAGACTATAGTCACTCTGTATTCAGACTACAGTCACTCTATAGTCCAGTCTATTATCAATCATACAACAAACAATATTAGACTTCAGCACATCTTACAGACAGTCTGTATACAGTCCATCGTTTAAAAATAAAGAATTATCCGGAAATCTTTTTATAAAAATAATATTTACAGAATTTGTTTTATTAAAAAATTCAAACCAGTTGTTTTCTGCTATTTATATAATTTTTGTATCTAATTTTAATAATTTAACACACGCGTCCATTTTCAGTATTTTGACATAAATACTACGCATTTTGTTTTCAAATTTCCGAATGTCATACATTAATGATCTGAATTTTTGTTTTACTTTCATTTTAAATAACCATAAATCATATTTTTTTAAAAACATATATATAAAACATTGTCAAAATTTTTGCAAAAGAATTAAAATTTAGGTCAATGCCACATTTTACCTTTAAAATATACTTATTGGCCCAAAAACATAAGTATCTCAAGAACTAAAGCACAATTACTATACTAACTCATTCATAAAAAAAACACTTTGACCTACTAAATGTTAAAAATAACTAAAATTGACAATTACTGACAACTTCTCTTAAGATTTTAAACAATTAACATTGACATTTATTTTGCTACTTTCAGTTTCAATTATTTTATAATGCTTCATGTTTGCAAAACATTTAGCTTTTGTATATGTTGTTGTATAATCTTTTTTTGTATTTAATTGTTTTATTTAAAATCTTAAAGACATTTTTTCCTTAATTTTACAACAAGTATTTTTTCTATTGAAATGGACAAGCGCCACACATATTTGCTTGAGTTACTTTCTCTACACAGTGCGAAAAATTGTAAACATTTTGTTATTGTTTGTTTTAAGTTTAAATGATAAGAAGCATTAACATTTAATGCAAAAAAAAGAAATAATTATTATAATAATCGAGTGTATAATATGAGAAAAGTTGGTTTGTATGTATAAATATTAGGGTGGCATAAAGAAAAAAAAATTTTAAATTGTGAGAACTGAAAAGTCTAGTTTAGAGTCTTAACTGTAGTCTTATCTGTAGTTGGAATTATAGTGTAGTCTACAGTCTAGTCTATAGTCTAGTATATAGTCTAGTCTATAATCTAGTCTATAGTTTAGTCTATAATCTAGCTTATAGTCTAGTCTAGCGTATAGTCTATAGTCTAGCCTATAGTCTAGTATACAGTCTAGTCTATAATCTAGTCTATAGTTTAGTCTATAATCTAGCCTATAGTCTAGTCTAGCGTATAGTCTATAGTCTAGCGTATAGTCTATAGTCGGGTCTATAGTCGAGTCTATAGTCGAGTCTATAGTCGAGTCTATAGTCGAGTCTATAGTCGAGTCTATAGTCGAGTCTATAGTCGAGTCTATAGTCGAGTCTATAGTTTAGTCTATAGTTTAGTCTATAGTCTAGTCTATAGTCTAGTCTATAGTCTAGTCTATAGTCAAGTCTATAGTCTAGTCTATAGTCTAGTCTATAGTCTAGTCTATAGTCTAGTCTATAGTCTAGTCTATGGTCTAGTCTATAGTCTAGTCTATAGTCTAGTCTATAGTCTAGTCTATAGTCTAGTCTATAGTCTAGTCTATAGTCTAGTCTATAGTCTAGTCTATAGTCTAGTCTATAGTCTAGTCTATAGTCTAGTCTATAGTCTAGTCTATAGTCTAGTCTATAGTCTAGTCTATAGTCTAGTCTATAGTCTAGTCTATAGTCTAGTCTATAGTCTAGTCTATAGTCTAGTCTATAGTCTAGTCTATAGTCTAGTCTATAGTCTAGTCTATAGTCTAGTCTATAGTCTAGTCTATAGTCTAGTCTATAGTCTAGTCTAGTCTAGTCTAGTCTAGTCTATAGTCTAGTCTATAGTCTAGTCTATAGTCTAGTCTATAGTCTAGTCTATAGTCTAGTCTATAGTCTAGTCTATAGTCTAGTCTATAGTCTAGTCTATAGTCTAGTCTATAGTCTAGTCTATAGTCTAGTCTATAGTCTAGTCTATAGTCTAGTCTATAGTCTAGTCTATAGTCTAGTCTATAGTCTAGTCTATAGTCTAGTCTATAGTCTAGTCTATAGTCTAGTCTATAGTCTAGTCTATAGTCTAGTCTATAGTCTAGTCTATAGTCTAGTCTATAGACTAGACTATAGACTAGACTATAGACTAGACTATAGACTGGTCTATAGTCTAGTCTATAGTCTATAGTCTAGTCCAGTCTATAGTCTAGCCTGGTCTAGTCTATAGTCTAGCCTAGTCTAGTCTATAGTCTAGTCTTTAGTCTAGTGTATAGTCCAGTCTACAGTCTAGTCTATAGTCTAGTCTACAGTCTAGTCTATAGTCTAGTCTATAGTCTAGTCTAGTCCAATCTATAGTCTAGTCCAGTCTATAGTCTAGTCCAGTCTATAGTCTAGTCCAGTCCAGTCTATAGTCTAGTCCAGTCTATAGTCTAGTCCAGTCTATAGTCTAGTCCAGTCTATAGTCTAGCCTGGTCTAGTCTATAGTCTAGTCTATAGTCTAGTCTTTAGTCTAGTCTATAGTCTAGTCTATAGTCTAGTCTATAGTCTAGTCTACAGTCTAGTCTAAAGTCTAGTCTACAGTCTAGTCTAAAGTCTAGTCTATAGTCTAGTCTATAGTCTAGTCTATAGTCTAGTCTATAGTCTAGTCTATAGACTAGAGCCTAGTCTAGTCTATAGACTAGAGCCTAGTCTATAGTCTAGTCTATAGTCTAGTCTATAGTCTAGTCTATAGTCTAGTCTATAGTCTAGTCTATAGTCTAGTCTATAGTCTAGTCTATAGTCTAGTCTATAGTCTAGTCTATAGTCTAGTCTATAGTCTAGTCTATAGTCTAGTCTATAGTCTAGTCTATAGTCTAGTCTATAGTCTAGTCTATAGTCTAGTCTATAGTCTAGTCTATAGTCTAGTGTATAGTCTAGTCTATAGTCTAGTCTATAGTCTAGTCTATAGTCTAGTCTATAGTCTAGTCTATAGTCTAGTCTATAGTCTAGTCTGTAGTCTAGTCTATAGTAGTCTATAGTCTAGTCTATAGTCTAGTCTATAGTCTAGTCTATAGTCTAGTCTATAGTCTAGTCTATAGTCTAGTCTATTGTCTAGTCTATAGTCTAGTCTATAGTCTAGTCTAGTCTATAGCCTAGTCTATATTGTAGTCTAAAGTCTAGTCTATAGTCTAGTCTATAGTCTAATCTATAGTCTAGTCTATAGTCTGGTCTATGGTCTAGTCTATAGTCTGGTCTATGGTCTAGTGTTGTTTAAAGTCTGGTCTACTATATATCTAGACTACAGTCATATCTATAGTCCAGTCTAGTTTTGCCTAAAGTCTAGTCTATAGTCTGTATGACTTCAGTCTAGTACATTCCAAAGATACTTAAACCCCCTTAATATTTATATTTGTCCGATTGTGTTCGTCTGAGTCGATGTGTTTGCAAAAACAATTAATATTTTTATGCAAGGTCAGCTTTTATTTGATGCCAAGAATTTTTTTTTGTTTATTTTGTTATTGTTTTTTTTTTTTTTTGTATTTTAGCTAAAATTATTCTTCTTTTCGAGTGGTCAGAATCTGTCAGTTGTTTGGGGTTGTATTTTAAAATTTTGAAAAAATAATAAATAAAACAACAATAACAAAAAGATCAACAAAAATACTGAAAACAATTGTTTTAAATTGTAGGCGATTAAAAAGAAACCAGAAAAAAACAGCAATCATTAAATTATTAAAATTTTCATTCTATAGTGGGAATGATGCTCTGACAGATAACTATTAGAGAGAATTCTAGACGATGGCGCTCTATATGAACGATCAGTGAGTATGAAAAATAATTTGGAATAAAATTTAGCTTGAAATTCTGTTAGTAAAGGGAAACCCTTTTCAACTCACACCCTACTAAATACATATATATAAATCGAATTCCCCTACTAAGTAATTATCCACCCAGTTTAGCAATTTTTCTGAATTCCCAAACAAATATATCGTTCAACACGAAAACAAGGAGTGTTTGTTGTAACGCATTACAAGTCATACATACTCACAGTGCCCCAGAGTCAATCTATAAATAAAAGTGTTGCCAAGTGCAAACTTTTTTTTTCCTCTTTAATCTTTATGTTCTCTTTCTAAAGAATGCAACATCATTATCATCATCAATAACAACAGCGGCAGCAGCAACAACATACTTGAACATCAACTTCTTGTTGGTCTGATCTTAGTCTTGTTTTTTTGTTTTTGTTCTACTCAATGTGAGATCCATTAAATTCTTAATATCCAACATTAAATACCATAGCTACCGGTGGACTGGAAGTATAATGACAGAAGAAGAAGAAGAAGGGGGAGAATGTCAAAACTTACATCCACACAACAACTTTCTACTTATCAGAAAGTCTCGGGAGCGGTAATGGTAAACTAAGAGACTGCATTTTTCTTAAGACTTTGGCACAAAGACAAAAAAAATCTATCTTACGAACTTTGTACATTCTTCACAATTTTTAATCTTAAACAGACTTTGTCTCAGGCACATGATAATGTGAAGGCAGGCAGTCAGGCAACCATATTCTAGCCTATATGTATATAGTGCTGTAAAGTTAGTTTGATGTTTTCAAGTAGAACTAAGAAAAAAATACTTGATGCTTCTTAAAGTCTTCTAAAGAAATTGGATTTTAGTTTTAAACAATTCTATGGTAATACTTTTTGTGGCCGTTGAAGCAAATGATTGGTGTGGTAGATGAGTTAATGTGTTTGTGTTCTGTAATTCATCAAGCCTCACAATTGTATGCTTTTTGGAATCTTCACAGACAGACTGTCTTTTAGTGGTAGGAACAGGCATTTTGAATATTCTTCAGATGCAGCTACTGTTGTTTTGTTATTTATTTGCTTGTTGTCGTTCAAAAAAACAAAAACATCAATATCTTTAGGGATACCAATGAAGGCAGTTAATTGAAAGAATGAAATCATCGAAATGCATACATTTGCGCTAGATCATTTACTGCTAACTAAGCACTATTTTTATACAGAAACGATCATCCGATTGTTATCAAGTAACGATAGGTTAAGGAATAAATGATCATTGAACTAGATCGGCGGCTTATAGGTGTCGCTATGTAAATCAAACTCACGTTCACAATTTCTGGGGGATTGAACTAATTATTCACTATTGTTACAAAGAAGCGATCGTCTAATAACACCGCCATTGAATCCTCTCGAAACTTAATTTCAAGGTTTTATCTCTTGATCGTTCAAAAGGATCGAATGGCAACGATACTCGTTTTTGGGAAACTGGTTATGATTTTCAATTAAACCATTGAAAAAAGAATCGTCCAACTGTTGTGTATGCTAGCAGATTGATAAACGAAGATCAGTGAATTATTATCTAATCACCATTATCATCTTACAATCTTCGAATCATCAGAGACGCTTTACGGCATATTTTGGAAGTATGAATGTAAGAAGGAATTTCTTATTCCGAAATCGCCTTGCTAAACTTTATCTGCTAGCCTCACTTTCCGAATTTCGTAAGAATTAGATCCTAAAGTAAAGATCGCTTCAAGTTCAAGTTCATTGAAAGGAGATCCTTAGTTAAAGAACGCAAAGTTTAAACTTAAACTTTGTCATTCAATCTCAGAGCTAACAAGAATGGTCTACGTAACTTAACTTTCAAAACTTGGAAGTATATACATCGTCCAAGATCAGCGATCATTTCTAGAAGGAGACCACCATGCTCATACTTCTAGTTTTATTCAGGGAATCTTTCGAGACTTCCACGGAAGTAACGCAGAGAACCTCGAAGAAAAAATCTTAACATTAGGTTTTATTCTCAGATTCATCAAGAAGATCTATGGAAGTTATTTTCGAAATTTTTTAGAAAGATCCTTAGTGTTAGAGCATTTTACTATAATAGAAAAGATTGATGGGAGAAAACCTGTCCAACTACTGGTCTGAGCATTTGAGATGTCAATTAATCTCCGACACACCAGAGACGATCTAAGGAAATCACATTAAATACCTGATAGGAAGGTACAACGACAGATCCACTAGTGGCGATTCTAAATCTTGTTGTAGAAGACTTGTTTGTAGAGACCAGCTCTCTCTCTCTCTTTCTGAACTTGTAGCCGCCTTAGTTATAGGAATTTTGGTTTGAGAACCTCGCAAAGTTAAAGAAATCCTCTAACCAAGATTCTAACTCCATTATTTTGTTAAGAATCTCTAGGAAATTGCATATTCAAAACCGGGTAGGAGAAGCTTAAATGTAAAATTCGCCGTTTAATGTCAGTTCTACCAGTGACGATCACTGAAAGTTACTTCTAAATCTTGTTGGAGAAGACTTGTTTGGGGAGGCCAGCTCTATCTTTCTCTCTGAACTTGTAGTTATTTCTAAATCTTGTTGGAGAAGAATTGTTTGGAGAGACCACCTCTCTCCCTGAACTTGCAGCCTTAGTTACAGTAATATTGGTTTGAAAACCTCGCTAAAGTTAAATAAATCCTCTAACCAAGATTCTAGATGATTTCTAACTCCATTATTTTGTTAAGGAACTCTAAGAAATTGCTCATTAAAAATCTGGTGGGAAGGAAGA
Organism: Lucilia sericata; assembly: GCF_015586225.1. NCBI lineage: Eukaryota > Metazoa > Arthropoda > Insecta > Diptera > Calliphoridae > Lucilia > Lucilia sericata. Next base: position 150,743 of record NW_023994384.1, on the reverse strand, counting down.
TCCATCGTCCAGCTTAAACTTTGAATTCGCCGTTCAATGTCATAGCTACCAGCGACGATCAATGAAAATTGTTTTTCATCTTGTTGGAGAATTTGTGATTTTAATCAAAGTTCTTCAGTGAGTTTGAAGAGACCAGCTACCTCTGATCTTGTAGCAATCATTATAGGTAAGGAGATCCTCAAACGATGATTCTAGATGATGCTCTCCTTTATCTTTTTAATTCCAGTATTTTGTTAAGGAACTCTAGGGAATTGCACATTGAAAACCTGGTAGAAGGATCCAGCGTCCTACCAGGTTGTCGTTCATCTTGTTGAAGAATTTGTGATGTTAATAACAATTCTTCAGTGAGTTTAGAGAGACCAGCTAACTCTGATCATGAACCTATCGTTATAGTATGAGGATCGATCGTACAGTGATGATATATGAAAGTTACTTCTAAATCTTGTTAGAAAATTTGTGACGTTTATCAAAATTCTTCAATGATTTTGGAGAGACCAGCTTTTTCTGATCTTGTAGCTATCGCTCTAGGTAAGGAGATCCTCCAACGAAGATTATAGATGATGTTCTCGTTTACCTTTCTAACTCCATTATTTTGTTAAGGAACTCTAGGATATTGGTTAGAAAATTTGTGGTTTTAATCAAAATTCTACAGTTTGGAGAGACCAACTATCTCTGATTTTGTAACCGCCATTAATATTAAAGAAGGTGATCCTCCTCTAGTGAAGTTTCTAGATATCTGTTCTTATTTACCTTTCTAACACCATTATTTTCTTTAGGAACTCTTGGAAACTGCGACAAAAGTTTAGAGATCTAGGAAACCAAAATTAATGTTCAACAAATATACTCAAAGAATTCAATATTTTAAAACTCTGATTTGAATATATATCCCCCAAAAATGTAAAACAAAAGCGTAGCACAATTTCACAAAAAATCCCATGTAAACCCATTACACTGCTCATACAAACATTTTATCCGTTAAAATTTTTATTCTATCTACAAGAAATCTCTTTTCCTTTGAGTCATGTAATCAGTTGTGTTTAACAACTAGATGAATTATATGTGTATTTAGATCTCTTAAAGAAACAAAATACATGTTCTTCTCCTTGTCGCCTCATGTCACTGTAATGATGAGCAATGACAGTTGTTGTTTTTGCCCCTGATCTTAAAAAGCAGAAAATACAAAATGAAATACGTTTTTTTTTTTCACCAATATTTAAATCTTATTATTTATTCTGATTATTTCTTTGAGATTACACTATTTTTAAAGTATAGATAGACATTAGATACGTCTCAATACAGACGATTAGTTTTTGCAACATTGTTGCAATAACGACAGCTGATAGAAAAACATAATTGCAACGGAAATGAAGTGTAATGGAAATACATATAGAAAGTATCCAAAAACTATACACATGTATTAGATGTCGAGAGAAAAGTTAATCCAACTTTGCAACAATGTTTTGCAATTATTTATTGTATGAGGAGGCGGATTTGGAAATTTCTGGAAATTGATTGGATTTGAAAGTATTGCCAGAAGGCAAAGAAAATCCATAAGCTAACATGGTTGCCAAGTGACCTAGACAAAATGGTAGAAATCTGTATAAAGAATTCTGAAAATATTTAATATTTAATTAATAAAGGATTTGTGTGAACAGCAACAACAAAAAAACCCTGCAAAGCCTTTAGCTATAAATATGATGAACTATTTGTTATTTTATCATTATTACTATAAATAATTAGAAATTAATCAATGAAAATTACTGTAAACGTTATTGGACAAAGGAAAAAAGTAATAATTACTAAATATAGATTATCTCTGAACTTACACAAACAAGAACTAGAGATACTGATAGAGGGGAAACAGAAAGTTGTGGACCACTACAACAACTACATTTTAATTAATAATAAAACAAAAATATAAATATTTGTAATTAAGCGTTATACAGTAAAAGAAAGATGAGTAAATAGTTTATAACTTATTTACAGAAATCCAGTTGAATAACTAAACACAAGGAAAGGAAAAGTTAAAAAAAAAATAACAATCTTATCACCAGCAACTAATCGATGAGAGATGGGTGTGTTCTTTATAAACTACAAGTAAATACTTGTACACTGAAACAACTAACCAACCGACCGACCGACCAACGAACCAACTGACGCATCCAACTGTCGGTAAAGTCACCAGTTAGTTAGTCAGTTAGTTGAAAAGAAGAAAAATAAAAACGGTATTTGCACTAGTCATACAAAGTTCCACAAACGGTCAATGGCCATTGGCCGCATTTGCAATGAATAACAAATATTTATATACATATATATTTTACTTATCAATGAATAAACTGTGAGGAAATGCTATTTGTAAAGTTAACTTATATAAATGCTACTTCTCTAACAGGCCTACTAAATAGTATCAGTAAAACTACAGCACACAAAATGATTGGGAAAATGTGGCAAGGCAAAAAAATCAAACTCCAGCAAATCAACCTTCTACCACAGTTCGATTATTAAGACCCAACAATTTGTAAAGTAAAATATGCAATGAAGAAACACATTATTTACACTCCCTGCCGAACACTTCTGCCGGTAACGAATAAACGAAAATCGAAACTAGAGTTTAATAAAGACGAGGTCATACAGTAAAATTTCTCTAAATAAGCAAACTAGTTTAAAGGTGATACTTGGACTCTCCTTTAAACATCGATCAGTCTAGCAAAGCCTAGTTTCATAATCCTTTAAGTTTATGATGAAGATTCTAAGGCCCAGATTCCATGCCAGGTACGTAAACCTTTCTACTCCCATGGTATCTGAGTTCACAATGAGATATCAAACCCAAAAACATCCGAAAACCTCGCTATTGTCCTTAAGGATGTGCAGAAAAGAAACTGTCGTCCCGCAAACTAAAAGCTCATGGTAATGATCACCAGAAGAAACAGAAGAATTTGATTCGCATGTGATTCGTAGTCACAAAGTCCAATTTCACAAACAATGTCCAATAACACAGCCAGTTTCATAATCCTTTAAGTTTATGGCGCAGATTCTCAGACCCAGATTCTATGCCAGGTTTCTTTGAAATTAACTTTTCTACTCCCATGGTATCTGAGTGCACAATGAGATATCAAACCCAAAAACATCCGAAAACATCGCTACTGTCCTTAAGGACGTGCAGAAAAAAAACTGACGCCCCGCAAACTATAAGCTCATGGTAATGATCACCAGAAGAAACTGAAGAATTTGATTCGCATGTGATTCGTAGTCACAAAGTCCAATAACACAGCCATTTTCATAATCCTTTCAATTTTATGCTGAAGATTCTCAGACCCAAATTCCATGCCAAGTTACTTTCACATTAACCTTTCTACTCCCATGACATCTGAGTGCACAATGAGATATCAAACCCAAATACATCCGAAAACATCGCTACTGTCCTTTGTTTTCACATTTCTAAGACAATGACCATAAACAACCTTTTATGTTCCTCCACAAGTATTTTAAATTTTAGGAAGAGCTAAGCTGGTTCCGCAAACAAACAAACAACATCCATGTGCCTATGGAACACCAGATCTGCCAAGAACGTAACCTTTTCCAATGGACAAGAGTAGCGGAATTATTAAATCTCTATCTTACTTAGAAACTTCAACTTTTGCAAACTTTAACTTTGCTATTTTTGCGCCAAAGCTTATAATTGCTGATTCAATTGAGCTAAAAGTTCAAAAGCAAACTCGTTCTATGACAGATATTAAAAAAAAAAAAAAAGACAATCATTCCGGTAAACAATCAGAGTAATAAGCATTATAAAGGAGCACAGAAAGCCCTGAGTTTAACCAACAGGTATGACTTTCACCAACACTCATATGTCGAAGAATTCCAGAACGGATTCCTTGCGGTACACAAATAATTGGACTTCGCAAACTTTTACTTGATAAATTTTGGAACTTAACCAGAGAAAGTATTAAGTTCTTCTCTAGCTCAGAAACTTTGATTTTCGCAAACTTCAACTTGGCTAATTCTGGGTCAGAGCTTCGTTGCCTTACAAGATCCCATAAAGCTAGTAGTTCAAAGGCAAGATCGGTTGTACGATGACTGAACTTCAATTAAGCGAAAGAGGACGTTTAGACAATATCCACGAATTAAAGAACTGTCAGATCAAACATTAAGTTAGCAGAATAAGCATTGGAAATGCGCAGAAGAACCCAAGATCTTGATCAACAAGACAGAATTTCGCAAACTTGAGCTTGATGACAATCGACACCGCATCTATTAAAGGTCAAATTGATGGGTTGTTCTTTGACTGAAATTCGAAGCGTTTGTTACTATTTCTCAAGAACTTGAGAAATGATCACGGTCGATTCGTTGCGGTGCACAAACACTTGGACTTCGCAAACTTCTTATTGAGGAATTTTGGGTTTGAACTTTGGACTGCTGCCAAGAACATCTGCACTTTCAGTGGACAAACGTAAGTTTCTGTCCTGATCACAAACTCTGACTTTTGTAATTTTGCGTCACGTCCAAAGATCTAAAGGTTTAAAATGACAACTTCAGTAACTTGACTTCAGAGTGTTTGAAAGAGTCGTACTCTCGTTTCGGAAAACAATCCGCCAATATTAATGCGTTAAAGAAATTTCAGTTTAACTATAAGGAAGCCAAAACCTTCAGACTTTCGCAAACCTCAAAGTGGTAAAGTTTCCACCAAAACTTGACATTGTCTTCATTAGAGATTCAATTTAATTAGAAGCTCAAAGTCCATAACCAAAGATAGTACCACTTGTTCACCGATTGAGGTTGGAAACATTTTAAATTCTATGATTGGTTTGTTAAAGAATCTGCCAACACCTATGCGTCAAAGAATCCCCGATTTGTCAAGAACTAGAGAAACGATCACAATCGATTCTACTTGCGGAATTTTGAGTCTGAATTTTGGATTGCAGTCAAGAACCTTTCCGCTTTCAGTAGACTAGAAGAACGGAAGTATCATGTTCCTTTCTTGCTCAGACTTTCGCTAAATTCGACATGATTAATTTTTTTTCGAGGAAGCCTTAAAAGATGCGTTCTAAAACAAGGTGCGTTTGTTCAATGACTGGACTTCAGAGTGTTTGAAAGAGTACGATCGTTTCAGAACTTGGAATTACAGCCGATCAGATCAAATATATCTAGGAGTGCAAAGATAAGATAGTTTGTTCGATTACCATTCCATAGAGTATTTCAAAGAGAACGATCGCTTAAGAACGAACGGCCAAGAACTTAACAGAATAACCATTCGGAAATAATCAGACTTTCGTCGAAACTTGATAGTGCTTCCACTAAAGTTCCAAATGAAGCTTAAAATTCATGGTCAAAGCTTAAGATCTTACACAGATTCGAAGCGTTTGAAATTAAACAAACTGCCAACACCCAGACCCCAAGAAACCCCAGATCGGCCATGAACTTGTAAAACGTTTTTCTTTTGGTACACAAACGCTTAAACTTCGCAAGCTCCTACTTGAGCAATATACTATTTTGAGCCTGAACTGTATTCTTCAGCCTTACAGAGTTCATCGAGGCGAAGGATTCCATTTGTCGTGGCAGAGTATTTGAGAGGTTACTAACTGAAATATTGTTTAAATTGTTGGTTAAATTCCCATAACAACTTTTCCGTTAGCTCTCCTATTCTCCACAACACCCAATATCAGCAATTGTATGAATCAACCGACAATATGCAAATATATACAACTTCATAAATTTTTCTCTTAAAATCAAGGTGGGAATTATTAAAGTTATGACCATGATAAATATTCTTTATTGACTTACTTTTTGCGTATTTTTATGTCTGTTATAAAACCGGGGGGAGGGGGGAAAAAGAGGAACTTTAATTTATGATTTAACTCAGTTGCTGTTGGTTACAGGCTGCTAGTTGGATTATTAAAGTTTTCAGCAGCAGAAGGAAAAGAAGAGGTGAGTGAGTATATGTTGGATTTCCTAAGGATATTCATATTTATATATATACAGTAATACCTTACGTTGTAGAAGTATTTATTATAATTTATCGGATGAGGAAAAAAGAACAAGAATAAAACAGGGTGTGGGTGTCATTTGTCTCTGTGTTGCGTTGTTGTAATAATCAAAAGATAATCTTGTAAACATGTAGGATGTTAATAGGTTTATAATCACAGAAGGTTTTGTAATGGTATAGTGGTGTGTAAAGAGTTAACTAGGAAACTAGATAATTACACTGTTTCCTAGAAGGCTAAAGGAAACTTAATGTTGGTGAAATGTTATTTTAAATAGTTTGACGTTCTTAAGACAGATAATTCTTTCTTAATTTCCTAAGAAATGGTGTAATTTATTCATTTAATTCCTTTCATAAGCTTAGCTATCAGTATCAGTATTATTATTATTTACTTGCTAGTATTTGTAAAATTTATTAATCCTTTGTATTTATTAATATGATAAGTCATACATTTTAAATTTATGACAATATTTAAGTCAAAAGAAAATTATAAAAAATAATAATAATAATAAAAATTCTTATGAAAGAAACATTAATTTGTCATGTGTTAAATTCATTTTATACGGGCAGACAATAACCAATTGTTATAAAGACATATGGAATTGTCTGCCTATTAGGCTGAATCATTTATTTGTTTAAATTTTTATCAAAAATTTTACTTTAACATTTAAAAGAGAACTACCCTAATGCCTAAAGAATGTATTTATTTGAATGCATTATTATAAATAATTCGTTTTTTTAAATATGCTACTTATGATATAATTTTAAATTGACAAATTTTGTGAGTGAATTTTTCATTGCTTGCGTTTAGTAAGTAAATATTATGTTGAAAATGGTTGTGGGTGGGGTGAATGGTTTTCAAAACAGTGAAATATTGCTTGTGAATGCATGTTCTAGAATAATGACCCATGTCTGTCTTGAATATTACACATTCGGGAATAATTTCTTGGGAGAACAAAATGATAAATTAAATCGAAAAATAACTTTAATATTAGATCGTCATCATCGATCAACCAAGATCTGTTCTGCTAAATCAAGAGATACGAGCAGGTTCGGTAAGCAACCAGCCATACATATATAAAAGAAACGATCCAAGAACATCTCTGATGTCAATGTTTAAGAGAATTTGGGCAAAATTTCAGAAGTACAGTCGAAGAATACCCAATTCATTCCGTACCAAGACTTTAATAACATGACTGCTGTGTTTGTAAACGACAGCTTCGAGATTGTGTCAGATCGGTCAAGAATATAGCCGCATTCGAGTCATTTGATTTTTTATTCTCTACCAAGAAACGGTGTCTATTCCAAACCTAAACTTCTTTAATTTTGCGTTGTAGAATTATGTTATACTTCAATTTAATCGGTATTCAAAAGCTAGTGACACTAAAGATAAGACCGTTTGTTCTCCGATTGAGAATCGTTTGAAATGCAGATAGTATGTAAGAGAACTCGAGGTATTCGATGACCTTTCTTTTACTTGGTGAAATTTGGGGAATCGGAAATTGCCAAGATATATCTGTTCGCTGCAGTACGTATGCAGGAAAACTTAGAGTATTCAATGTCTTTTCTTGTACCAAAATTAAGACTTTTTCAAGCTTTAAATTGGTGAACATTGGATCGAAACTACTGTACAGTTTTCTGCAAATAATTGAATTTAATCCGTGAAACTTAAACCCGTGCGGGGTTTACTATGTTCTCCATCGGGAGCCTCATATTGGCTAATTGGGGAAGCTTACCATATTGTAACAATATGGAGGGCACTGGGGATAAAAAATAAAATACCTAAGGGTGACCAAAATCTGGTCTAAAGAATGGCAGCTGGTTCTATAGTATCATGAGCAAGCAGAGGTTGCGTCAACTGGTATGGTTGCTTATGAAATAGCACACGGCGCAGTGGTAGCCACGATAACGGCGTGTTCTCAACAGTCTTTGGGTCCATCACTCACTGACCAAGATTAAATGATGTTAAACAAATATGAGTTCAACACAAGCCTCCAAGGGGTAATCTTGAACTTCCGAGAAATCCAACTGCTTCGGCTGCCGGCACAACTAATTTGGAGGTGCCAAAATTATGTTCAAACATTACGACCTCTACAAAGGCCCTATGCTCCAGTGGGAGGGAAGGATGACAGAAGAAAAGCCCAAAGTTAAAGACTGATTGATGATAAAACCCTTTAGATTTCAGTTTGAGTTTAGGAGCATTTGGGAATGGTATGATTGGTTTGGCAAGCAATCAGTTGACAACCTAGAGCTTACTTGAGTATAATCACTTGGACTTCATAAACTTTGGCGAATTATACGTCTGAAACACCACAATATTCAACAAAAACTCCATAAGCCTTAGATGAACGTCAATTCGGCAACGCTCTCCTTCATAATCAGTTTGAATACCTCGGTAGCTTTCTTTTAAAGATCAAGCTTAATTCGAAGCTGAAAGTTTATGATCAGAGATAAAACCGTCTGTACTCTGGCTCTTCTTTGGAGCGCTTGGAATGTCTGTCGACGACCAGAGAGAACCTTTAGACAACAGATCCAAACTCCCTAAATATTAATGTTAATGACCAAAAACAACCTTAATCGTTCTTAGAGTTTCTAGGCGTTTCCAAGTGGATTCCGATTATGAACGAAAAATCATCTTTGGCCATATGAGAAATTATTGATTGTTGGAAACGTGTACACAGAGGGAAAAAACCGATAGAAAAGTACCGAAATTGATACAATCCGTTGTCAAAAGTGAGCTTATCACGTTTGTTAACATTTAGACACACAGTTATTTTTTTGACAATTGTAATTTTGACAAAGCGTCGTTGTCATTGCAACAACATATTGTTGTCATTTAGATTATGCTTTGTGTCATTTCGGCAATGCATCGTTGTGATTTCGACAACGAATCGTTGTCATGTCGATGACACAACGTTCTGTTTGACAACATAGCGTTGTTATTTTGGTAACACATTATTATTTTTTTGTTGATTTGAGAAGGTCATGTGTTTTTTTATATTTTTGTTGTTGGTTTGACAACTATCCCTACATACTTTGACAACGCATGTTGTCCCTCTGTGTAGGAGATCTCTTAAAGTTCAAAGTTGGAAACAAAGTGCATAGTGGGATTAAGTATCTCAGGGCATTGATTTATAAACAGAGAGAAAAGTTTTAGGAGAATTAGAGCCTTAATCTGTAAATCTGTTAACTTAGACAACAGAACTTGGCCGACAAAAATCTTTGGTCTGCTGGACAGATGAGTGATAAAAGTTGCAAACTTTTGATGGGATTATTGTGACACTCAAATCATTCAAATTTAAGCCCAAAGATTCGATATACAAAACTTAATGTCCAAAACATTTCATCAGTTTTAAACATTTATAAATAAAATGCACAAAAAAAATCCTCCAAGTCAAAGTTTTTGAACCTTTTTGACTTTATCAATTAAATATTATAAAAAAAAAATATTGTAAATAAAATAATAATTATTTATAAATTTGCCATTGACTTTGAAAAAACAAAACAAAAATTAAAAAAAAGAAAAAAAATACTCAACAACAACAATATTCAATGTTAAATTTAATTAAAAAAATAAAATAAAATTGCAATTAAATTGATAGAAAAGACAGAAAAACAGATTCAAGTAGCAAAAAAAAAACAAAAACAACAACAATTGGAGGTAATGCCAACCGGCAATCAGACAAACAGACCTCTATCGACGCCTTAAAAGAATGACAAGAGTTAAGCTGCTCAATAAAACGCAAAAAACAAAGTTATGGCAGTTAAAGTACAAAGAGAAAAGAAATAATTATTAAAAATTTAAAAATTTCTTAACTAGCAAGTATATAACTAAGTAAGATGAAATACATATTTAACTGTGTTAAGTTACAATCAGTAATTTTCGGTTAAAACCAAAAAATTTAAAATGAATTTCATACAAAAAAAATGGCTCAAAACAGATCATGAATATTGTTTTTGCTAAACGCCACTAACAAACGTTGGCACTTGGTGGTTGCTTGGTAGTCAGTGTCTGATATTGCACATGCGAATTTTTTTGTTTTCTGTTTAAGCTTGTGTTTGAATTTTAACAAAAAAAAAAAAAAAATTACAATGTATGTCGAAAAAAAAAAAACAGATTGCGCGTGTTGGTACTTAAAACAAAAAGTACATAGAGCAGTGTACAAAAACGTCAAATGAACAGACTGTAAGACCGACCATTAGTTAGACATGCTTTAACTGTTTTTTTCTTGTGCTTTTTTTTTTGTTTCTGTGCAAACTTTAAAATAGTTATGAGCTATAGTGGATGTGGCTTTTAAAGTTGTTGTTGGTGTTTTATCTGCTGTTTTTTCCCTCCTTCTTCCTCCTCATTTAGTTTTTTTGAATTATTAAATTTGTTTGTTGGGCAAGGGTGGAGAGAAGTTAGAGTGGTAAACTAGCAAACATTAGGGGTATTCAGAGTTTAAGATAAATGTACAAAGCTCAACTGTCGGCAATTCTTGAGCTTTCACCCGCTAGATGGCCAGGAGGAAGAGAATAACGGCACGATATCCCAGCGTTGTCCAGCTACTTTAAAGGAAACCCCTTGAATGTCATTGGGTTGATCCCTTAGAATGTCATTGAGTGGTGTTAGGTTCGTTTCGCGATCTAATAGCTCTAATAAATCAAATATGATACAATTCTGAAGCCTTAAAGCAAACACTGGACCAAAGATTAGTTAAATATTGGGGAGTGGATGATGTGCAATTGCGATCTTAGTTGAGCAAATGTTGAGGAGTAGACGAAGTCCAATTTCGATCCCCGTTAAGCCCTGCATCACTATCTGTATATCAAGTCCTCTAGAGGTCGTTATGAATATCATTCAAAGCTAATTTGATCGGTTTGTGATCATATGGATCTTGTAAATAAAGTGTCAATGAGGCAATTCTGAAGGCTTAAAGAAGACTCTAGATGGTGGACCAAACAGTAGCCAAGGTTGAGAAGGGATTTATGTGCGATTCCGATCACAATTGAGTCATGGTTAAGAGATCCTTATGAATATCATACAAAGGTGTTTTGATCGGTTTGCGATCAAATGGATCTTTACTGGAGAATGGTCAACAAATGGATGGATGCATGTCAAAGGAAAGTCAGATTGGTTTTGCAGTACGTAGAGCTCTATACTCTGGAAGAAACAACTTGCTATGAACTGAAGTTAATGATTGTTCATAGACAATGCCGATCGGTAACGGAATTTTGGATCGTTGGGAAGATTATGAGAGATTTGGCAAATAGTTTATCAAAAAAATCCATCACTTGGAACATCAGCAGTATGATTGTCTATTGATCCAGTAGATCGAAGTTATCAGTGAACTTTTGGAATAGATCAATAGATCTTTTAAATAAAATCTCGAACTTTTGGATAATTCAACTAAATCATAAAGAGAATATAATGATTAGCAGACTCTAGTGAACAAAACATTAGCCAAAGAAGAGAAGGGATCGATGTGCGATTCCGATCACAATTGAGCCATGGTTCAGTTCAGAGATCCTTATGAATATTATTCAAAGCTGTTCTGATCGGTTTGCGATGAAATGGATCTTTACTAAACATCTGAGAATGTAGAACAAATTTAAGCATGTCAAAGGAAAGTCAAATTGGTTGTGAACTTCGTAGAGCTCTAAACTGCGGAAGAACCAACTTGCTATGAACTGAAGTTGATGATCGTTCATAGACAAAACCGATCGCTAACGGGATCTTGGATCGTTGGGAAGTTTATATGAGATTTGGCAATAGTTTACCAAAAAATCGTGAACTTGGAACATCAGCAGTATGATCCTGTAGATCGAACTTGTCATTGAACTTTTGGAATAAAAAGAGATTCTAATGAATATCGGTTAAATGCTAAGGTACTTGGTTCAGCATCCACTTCCACTGAACCAAGAGCTTATATTTAACGATCATAAACAAGATTTAAATGGTTCAAAAGAGGATGACTGTTTTTTCAAATAATAATTCGAATTTTTAAAGGTTCAACACACTCATAAACTGCGTATTGAAGCTGAAACGTGGACCTGGACATTGGACCACGGATTTGTTTGAATTTTGCATTGCCACTTGGATTTGATGCGATACAAGGTCCCCCAGATCACAGTTAATGACATAGACAGGTATAAATAGTTCACATACTGGACTTAGAGCTTTCGAAATGACCATATACAAGACAGTTTGTTGCACATTTTGAGCTTAGAGCTTTCGGTAGAGTGTAACTAAGAAATTAAGCTTTTCAAAGATCAATCATAAACAGAATATTGATGAGAAATCACAGTTAGCTCCATCCATTGTTTGCTGACCGGGCTGACGCGAAGTAATTAAATATTGTACTACATTGATCATATAGGGCTAAAATCGACCATCTGTGAACACTCCTAATAAAATGTTTGCTGAAGTTTGAAGCGAAAAAAACCAAAAAAAAGACAAACAAAAATGTTTGCCAAAAATATATTTCAACATGAATAAAGCCAAAAAAATATATACATATATAATCATTGGATCATTTGAATGATTCATAAGAAAACTAAAACTTTGCTGATTTCATGAGCCAATGTAAATGTATTTGCAACATTTTTTTGTTCTCCTAATCAAACACAATTGAAACTTTCTTCGATCTAGAAACCGAAACAAAGATGAAAAACGGGAAAATAGAGAAATAAAGAAAAAAAAATTAACATCATTGATCTGCCAGACACCAACATATTCATGGAAAAGATGTTTAATGATTGTAGTGTTTTTTCAGTTGTTTGTTTTTTACCGACCGTTTGTGGAAAATTATACCGCCTTTTGTAAGCACCTAGACGGACAGACAGACAGACGGACCGACAACAAAAGCCAAAAACAATATTAAATAAAAGTAGGTGTTGATGAATCATAAGGCGGCTGAGGCTAAGTTGGTTGGCAAAGCAGACTCAGACATTGTGAAAATTTACGTTGTTTTTTTTTTTGTTTGCTTTTTTTTGGTTTGTCTAAATTGGTAAGACAAGCTTATAGCCTGTTGCTATTAACTGGTTTTTCTTTTTTTAGACATTTGCTTAAGAAAAACCAACAACAAAATAAAACAATATTAATAATAATGAAAACCATTTACATTATTTTACCATTCAAATAATCCACTACAAAGACACAAAAAAGACACATTTATATTATACACTAACAGCTGAAAATATACCATCATATTAGCAACAGCCGGCAGCCAGACGGACTGACTGACAGACAAACCTATAGTCTGACATCCACTAACATGACTCCAACTTAAAAAAAAAAAAAAAAAAAAAACAACCTCCAGTGCAACACAGAAGGCTATAACAACAACAACAACAAAACAGCTAGCAGTCTGACTATCTTTGTGAAAAGTTTATTTAGCAAGTAAATATTTGCACGCAAAAAAAAAATACTATTTATATACACTTAAGCATTAAAAATCATAGAAATTTAAAAAAATTTTATTAAAAAAAATATATATAATAATTGAAACCAAACTAATGCCGCTGTTTGAGAGGAGTTAAAGTAAATATTTGATTAGTTTATTTTTGTTAATTTTTTTTTTTTTTCATATTAACACCTTGCCTCATCTTTTTAAATTAACTTTTGTCTTTTAGTTGATTAAATATTGAATTAATATTCTATTTCCTTTATTAGTTATCTTAATTGATTTCTAGGTTGGTTTGGATCATCATATGGTAAATATTTCTGCTAAATATTTCACGTTTGTTAACTGCGCAATAAAGAAATTCTTAGCTATTGGTCAAGGATTTTGGAAAAAGTTCCGAAAATTGGTTTCCGATTAACTAAAAGCTCTAGAAATATCATAGAAGTGAAAACAAGTAAAAATGCGGAAGTTTCTATAGAGTTTCAAATAATATTCGATCTTGGATTATGCTGGAAAAGGGACCTTGATTTGTTTTCGGGATTCAGGGAAAATTTGGCTGGATATCCAAATCGAGCGGTTTCAATAAGACACTTTGGAATATCTAAACGAAATCGAATACTCGGTTTCATTTTAACTCTATTAATACTATTTGGGATGAGTTGATTTTAAGAACTATGAACGTCAACCACGGAAAATTTGTCCGTAAACCAAAATCTAACAGTTGTAATTGGACACTCTGGATTCAATATCAGATTTCTTTTCGTTGGAACTCTACCAACTTTTTCGGACCGTGACTTTATTACCTCCTAAACGGTATACATCAACATCTTATAATTTAGTTCAAGAACTTCATGAATTCCAATCAAACTTTCCAGTTTTCCTTGAAACCTGCAGCAACAGATATTCGAGTGGTATATAGCAACCTCAAAACTATACTGAAAAAGGGACCTTGATCTGTTTTCCGAATTCAGGGAAAATTTGGCTGGATACCAAACTCGAGCGGTTTCAATAAGACACTCTGGAATATCTAAACGAAGTCGAATAACTGGTTTCATTTTAACTCTCTTAATACTATTTCGGATGAGTTGATTTCAAGAACTATGAACGTCACGATCTACGCAAGATCAACCATGGAAAAATTTGCCCGTAAACCAAAATATAACTGTTTTAATTGGACACTCTGTATTCAATATCAGATTTTATTACGTTGGAACTCTACTAGCTTTTTCGGACCGTGACTAAGATGCCACCGTTTATGCAAGATCAGTTGGTATAAAACCTTTTGATCCTTAACGGTATACATCATCATTCTTTAATTGAAGAATTTCTTGAATTCCAAGCAAACTTCCCAGTTTTTCTCGAAACCTGCAGCAACAGATATTCGAGCGGTATATAGCAACCTAAAAATTGTTAGGGTCTCAAAATTCTAATAATTGATCTATAATCCAATGTGTCTTCAAACTCATTACGTGTTTTTAGTAAGCAGATTATCAATCACGCAAAAAGTGTGTGAAATTGTTGATAGTAGTTCGCCAAAGTTGAGAATAGCATGACCGATGTAGGATCAGTAGATATAAAACTTTTATGATTGCACGTTAATCCAAACATAATCTCGATGTAGGATCAGTGAATATAAAACTCTAATAATTGATCGTTTATTCAAAGTATCTTCAAACTCTCTTGAGTTTTCAGTAAGCAATAAGCGCATCAAGTGTATAAAGTAGTTGATTAACAGTTGGTCACTGTTGAGAACTGTACGATCGATAGAGGATCAATAGATAAAAACACTATAGCTGCTATTGTCATGTTAGAGCTTTAATCCAACAATTATTTATTGATCATCTGAGAATACACAACAAATTTCCAACTTTAAGAAGTATGTTCTGTCTGCGATCAAATAGATTTTTTGCGGATCATCTGTATTTTTAAGGAATATTTATCCTCGGAAACCTGCAGTAACAGATATTCGAGCGGTATATAGCAATCTCATACTGATTATGGTTCAAAACTCTCATGATAGATCGATAATGCATTGGGTCTTCTCAGTCAGCTGAGTTTTTAGTAAGCAGATTATCAATCGCGTTGAGAATAGCATGATCGATGTAGGACCAGTAGATATAAAACTATCATGATTGATCGTCAATCGATATATCATCTGAGTTTTTAGTAAGCCCATTCCCTGCTTATCGTGCAATAAGTTATGAATTAGTTGAATAACAGTTATTCACAGATGTTAACTGCACGATCGATAGACGATCAGTAGACAAAAACCTTAGCTTTTGTTTAGTATACAATTGTTCATGTCATTCCTTACTGATCATTTGAGAATTCACAATAAATCTGCAACGTTAAGAAGCATGTTCGGTCTACGATCAGATAGATCTTTACGGATCATTTGAACTGTTACGGATCAGGAGATTACAAAGTTTCAAAGCATATGAAATACGTGGAAAAGTTTGTTAAATTTAAGAACGATACAATCAATAAGACATGATCAACGAAGCCCGATATGAATAGGACGAGATGGTTCCACAGAATAGGTAAGTCAAGATCAATGAAATCTAACGAGAAGGTTCCTCAGAATAACCAAGTCGGAAGATATAATGATCATTTTTGGAAGACTAAAGACAGACGAATATAAAATTGGAGTAATTTAAGAAGGATACAATCAATAAGACATTATCAGTGAAACCTGATGAGAAGAGGAGGGTTACTGAGAATAAGAAAGTTAAAATTTGAAGAAATGGATTCAGACAGATGTAGAGCGTACGCAGAGAACAGTTAAATACTGGAAAAATTTCTCTTTCAGTTCCTAAGTAGATTTAGAGATGCACATGAAATAATTCCCTAAAAATGAGAACACGATCAAAGAAGCCCGACGTAAATAGGACGATGGAATTCCTCAGAATAAGTAACTCAATAAAGTTCCAATTAATTTTGACAATGGAAACGGAATCTCCTCTAAAACCAAAGACAACTCTGCAAAGCCCTTCAAACCCATCGTTCCCATTGTGGCAACCTAAAACTTTCGAAATCTTTATTTATAATCCAATTAAGATTAAAATTGAAGAAATAATCTAAAAACAATCATATGTTTAGAACAAATTTATTACTAAAAAAACATTATTAAATAATAATAATTATAACAAATAATATAAATTATTGTAATTTTTCCAGTTCTTTTATTCTCATTTCTAGTTCCACCTTTTTTATGGCCATATTCAGTTGATGTTCAGCCTCCTTCATGGCCAAAGATTTTGTTTTAATCTCAATTAAATGATCCAATTTCTGTAAAACCTCTTTGTGATACTCTTCGGTAGCTTTAACACTTATTTGTAGTTCTATATTTTTAATTTCCATATTAAGTTTATGTTCAGCTTCTTTCATAGCCAAAGATTTGGTTTTTATAGCGATTAAATTATCTAATTTTTGTAAGATCGATTGATAGTAGTCTTTAGCAGTTAGATCTAACTCTAACTTGATTTCCTTAAGAGGAGTTTTGTTTAAAACTTCATCATCAGAAATGCTGAGATCTTGTTCAGGAGGAAGTATACTGCTGGACATTCTTTCTTCATAGGTTTTCTTATTAGGCAATTTATCAAAAGAAACTTTCTTTTTAATATTTTGCTTTTGAGCGCGATATACCTAAAGTAAATTTGTTAGTAGGGAATTTGATATTAACTAGTTTATCACACCTGGCGCCATGATTTCGAATCCTTTATAGGCGGCCCAATAGCATTTAGTTTCGCTGTTAGATTTTCCCATAATCTATTGGTCTGTACTTTGCCCTGACCATAGTTTAGTATAATCCCTTTGCTAAAATCTTTATAAGCCGCTATAAATTCATTTAGAATTTCACTTTGTGCTGAATTTATCTGTGTTATATGTGACCTATATGGAGAATTGCGAAAGGTTTAGTAATACTAGACTGAAAATACTTACATTTCTTGCATATTTACAGAAGTTAAATGTTATATTTACAGATAATTTTGGGTGAAAATAAAAATATTTTTCAGTCCATGAATATGTGGCGTGCAATTGTCTGAATATTTTTTAATTTAAATCAAAATTTCATATGATCAAAAGAAATTTTGATCTTGTTTGCGATCATATAACTCATATGATCGGTACACCTGCATGCAATTTTATAATTTTTAGATAATACAGTTAATTTTGATAAAAATCACTTGAGAACCTATGAGGTTCGCTATGGACCTATATCCTAAAACTCTTGAATTTTACACATTGTTCTTGAAAAAGATCATATAAAGAATCATGCTATAGTTTTGTAGGAAGAATAAGTTTAAGATTAACATGCTTCCTTTTTTTCTGAATTAACTTTTTCTTAACCTTTTAGATAAAACTATACATATACATATAAGTAGTTTAGTCTTTAATAAAATAACAACGAAATTTAAATAAATATTTGCATATTAAAATTGAAACTAAAATTCTTATTCATTGTTTGATTGCTCCACCCATCAATGCCATCATACACTTAAAGAAATAAATGCGCAAAATATCTAGTATATTAAATTATTTTTGCTCTAGAAGAAATTTCAATTTAATTTAATTCAAATTTTCTTTCAACGAACGTATTTTGTTTATAATATATTTAGACATTAGGGTGGTTCTCTTTTGACCTGATATAAAAACTATACGATTTGTAAGCGATCATTAGGACTGATCATATATTTCCTAATAATCTTACATGTGCGACAAGTATTCTTTGCACAAGACAAAACTATGATTTACTTTTCTAATTGTTGGTCAAATTATTGATTATAAGATTAAAACGGTATGATCTGTACGCGATCATAAAGTTAAACGATCTATTCACAATCAATGATCATCAGAGATAAAACTCCTAGAGTAATTTTTTTGCCAGTTGATTCAAATTTTGTGTTTAGGATACGATACGATCATCATACGATACGCGATCAGTCGTTCCAAAGTTAAATGTTAAACGATCTATTCACGATCAATGATCATCAGAGATAAAACTCCTTGCGTAATTTGATCGAATTTTTGCCAGTTGATTCAAATTTTGTGTTTAGGATACGATACGACGATATAATCTGATCTGTACGCGATCAGCCGTTCCAAAGTTAAATGTTAAACGATCTATTCAATCAATCAATGATCATCAGAGATAAAACTCCTAGCGTAATTTGATCGAATTTTTGCCAGTTAATTCAAATTTTGTGTTTAAGATACGTTACGACGATATAATCTGATCTGTACGCGATCAGTCGTTCCAAAGTTAAATGTTAAACGATCTATTCACGATCAATGATCATCAGAGATGAAACTCCTTGCGTAATTTGATCGAATGTTTGCCAGTTGATTCAAATTTTGTGTTTAGGATACGATACGACGATATAATCTGATCTGTACGCGATCAGTCGTTCCAAAGTTAAATGTTAAACGATCTATTCACGATCAATGATCATCAGAGATAAAACTCCTTGCGTAATTTGATCGAATTTTTGCCAGTTGATTAAAATTTTGTGTTTAGGATACGATACGACGATATAATCTGATCAGTCGTTCAAAAGTTTTATTATTCGCGATCAATGATCGTCAGACATGAAACTCTTTGCGTGATTTGATCTCATTTTTGTCAGTCACTTCTATGATACTGTTTGCGAGGTTTTTATCAAGGTTCTATGATTGTCGTTCAAGGTTATTCACGATCAAGCTACGAAAAATTACCATTCCAGAAGATCAACCATAAGTTACGTGCGGAATTGTTGGTCAAAAACTTGGATAAAAGATGGAAACGAATATGATTTGTGCTCGATCAGCAACACTGATCATAACTTTATTGCAAAAGATAAATCATGATTTACAGATGGAATTGTTGATCTAAAAGTTTGTCATAAGATTAAGATGATGTCTACGCGATCAGTCATTCTAAAGTTTTTAGATTTCAAAGTTAAACGTTAAGTGATCTATACGCGATCAATGATTGTCAGACATAAAACTCTTTACGCGATTTGATCTCATTTGTGTCAGTTGCATTTGCTGTGTCATATGATCTCTTCCCGATCAACCATTCTAAAGTTTTTTTTTTATTTTAAAATTAATCGTTGATTGATCTATTCGCGATCAATGATCGTCCGACATAAAACTCTTTACGCGATTTGATCTCATTTGTGTCAGTTACTTCTATGCTACTTTTTGTGAGTTATCTGTACAGGTTCTACGATTGTCGTTAAAGGTTAATCACGATTGATCTACGATCAAATAATACGTAATGTACGAAAATTCATCATTCCAAAAGATCAATCATGATTTACACATGGAATTGTTGATCAAAAAGTTTGTCATAAGATTAAGACGATATGATCTTTGTGCGATCAGTCATTCTAAAGTTTCTTGATTTTGAATTTGAAACGTTGAACGATCTATTCGCCATCAATGATCATCAGACAAAATCAGTCGCACTAATCATATCTTTCCTAATATCTATGGAGAAGATATGACTAATGAGAAATTTCCATATCAGAAGATAAATCATGAGTTACATAGCTGATCAAAAAGTTGGTCATAAAATGAAATCGATATGATCAGTGTGTGATCAGTCGTTCTAAAGTTGTTTGTTTCTAATGTCAAGTAGGCGTATAAATTAAAGGTAAGTGCAGTCAATTTGTTTTACATTGGCGACCTTCTATAACTGAGTATAGTGCCGATCGCGGACACTAATAATTATCATAAACTGGTATTGTAGTTGGCTGGGAATCGAACCAAGATCGCAATTGCCATATCCTACTTAGTGATCAACGCAATCTACACCTTAGCTACAGCGTCCTCATTTTAGAGAATAGAAGGATAATGAAATTAACAATCCAAAAACCTGATTCCCCTTGATTTGACACACATTTTATGGAGACACTATTCGAATTTTAAAACAACCCCTCGAATTAAAATATTTAAACAAAATTCTACTTAATTTTAAAAAAGTTATCAAAAAATGAAATTTAAAGAATTTACAACATACAACTTACCTTTCAGTCTCTGTTTCCGTATTTTGTTGTAATTGCTGTTGCGTGGCTTGTAGTTGTTGTGATGATGTAGATGGTTGCTGTTGCGGTGGTTGCATTTGTTGTTGCTGCTGCTGTTGCTGTAAAACTGTTTGATTATCAATATTGGTAGTAGTATTATTGTTATTATTAATGTTGTTATTGCTGTTGCTAGCAATATTTGTTGGTAATGGAGCATTAGAAGAAGTTATTGGTATAATTGTAGCTGTCGTAATGGGATTTAAATTAACAGTACTATTGCTACTATTGGCACTAACACTTGTTGGAGGAGCACTATCGATAGGTAATTGTGGTTGTTGTTGTTGTTGAAGTTGTTGTGG
Organism: Lucilia sericata; assembly: GCF_015586225.1. Taxonomy (NCBI): domain Eukaryota; kingdom Metazoa; phylum Arthropoda; class Insecta; order Diptera; family Calliphoridae; genus Lucilia; species Lucilia sericata. Next base: position 130,012 of record NW_023994384.1, on the reverse strand, counting down.
CTGCTGTTGTTGCTGCTGGTGATATTGCTGAGGTGGAGCATTGACATTTGTAGGTTGCATCATGATATTGGTAGGACCAGCCATTGTATTGGTTGTTGTCGTTTGCTGTTGTTGTTGTTGCTGCTGCTGTTGCAATGTGGCCAATAAGGCTGAATTGTCCAACATAGTTGCCGGAGCACTTTGTTGCTGTTGTAATTGATGTTGTTGTTGTTGCTGCTGATGTTGTATATCATAACTGGTCATTTGTGTAAGAATGGGCATAGTTTGTCCTGGAGCTAGAGGCTGTTGCTGTTGTTGCAACTGCTGGAATTGTGGTGGAAGTTGTGGTTGCTGTTGTTGTTGTGGGACTTGTGCATGCGACTGCTGTTGTTGTTGCTGTTGCATTTGCTGTATATTAGCAACAGCTGCCAAGTTTTGCATATTAGTCACTCCATCGGTTTGTGAAGATTGCTGCTGCAATTGAGTTGGCGCTGGTTGTTGCTGTTGTAGATTAGCCTGTTGCATTTGCTGTGGAATCTGTTGCTGAGCCATCTGTTGTTGGACTTGTTGCTGTTGCATGACTTGTCCGGCTTCTTGCATTTGTGGTGACTGTTGTGGTGGTGTTTGTTGTGGTGTAGTTTGGAAACTAGCGGCCACAAAGCTAGGTGGTACCTGCATCTGCTGTGGAGCCGGCGACATGGGCTGCTGTTGCTGTGCTTCTACGCTATAACCCAAACTTTGTGTCTGCTGTTGAGCCTCAACCATCATTTGTTGTTGCTGTCCAGCACCAGCCATATTATTGTTATCCGTAGCAATGGAAATGTTACCATTTTGCATACTTATATTGCCTGGTAAAGAGGCAGCATGTTGAGCATGCTGCTGTTGCATGGCTAACTGCTGTGGCTGTTGCATGGGTACCTGCTGCTGTTGTTGTTGCTGCATGGCTTCAGCAAAATTGACTGTTTGCGATTGCCCCGGCATATAGACACCACTAGCCGCAGCTGCAGCCTTTTCGGAGGCTGCTATGGCTTCTTCTTGTTTCTTTAACTCTTCCAATGATTTTTTGAGTTTTTGAGCTGCTACAGTAGCATAATCCATGGGCACTGTAGGTTGTACCACTTCGGGAGGAGCTTGAGCCGTCATTGTCATTTGTGGTGTGGCGTTTGCATTAACCTCTTGCGGAGGTGTCTGATACTGCTGCTCTTGTTGCATCAACTGCTGGGTCTGCTGATCTTCCGAAGTCTCCACAAATTGCTGCATACCATGCACCACGGTGGCGGGAGCAGTAGCTATACCACCGCCACCTACATTAACATTGGTATCCGGGAAATTCCAATTACCATCTGCCGTGGGTGCAACCGAGTTGTCTATATGATTTTCCATAGCTGCAGCAGCGCCTGGTCCCAATATCATACTTTGTGTGGTTTTCGTTTTTTGTTCACCACTATCCACACCTCCTCCGGTCTCAGTCTTTTCATTGTTATTGCCTGCACCACCGCTACTGGCATCCTCTTTGCCTGTTACACTACTGCTGTGATCCAGATAGTCCATACAAACCCAACGGCCACGACGAAACGGTTCAGTGGATTCAATTTTAACCACCTTAAAACGTTCACTACGATGCTGGGCCGAGTCTTTAAGATCCTCCTTTTTAATACCACTGCCACTGGGTACCACATTAATGAAATTATCACCAACATTTACTTGAACATTGGAGATGTCCTGAGCGCCCAAAGTGGCCACTACTAGACCATACTGCGAACTGGTTGGTATAACCGGAGCGGTGCTACTTAAGGCATCATCTTGATGATAGTAGATCTCCTCCTTGGAAAACGTGTCCTCCGACATGGAAGGTGTTTCATTCTCCAAATCTGTGATGCGACTATTGTCATCAGTATGAGATTCATCGAGATCATCGGCCGACTCTTCTTCTCCATTGTCGGCTGCCACCTGAGCCTTTGGATGACCAACCGTTACGGAAGTTATTTGAAACGATGAAGTAGTCTTTGGCTTACGAGCGCCACCAGTGTTGTGGCCATGGCCGTGACCATGACCCTGTATGTGACCATGACTGTGATGACTACGTGAAGCATGAGAGCTGCCGGCTACAGCCGAAGCAATGCTATTATTGTTATTGGGCGAAGAAGCCTTTGAAGAAGCCGACGATGACTTGGACGTAGTAGATTTGCTATGGCTAGCATTGGTGCTAGTCGATTTAGGTGCAACCGAAGCTGAACTTGAGCTGTTATTAGTCAAATTTGAATGAATGCTGCTATTGCTGGTGGCATTTGAAAGAGTATCACCACCACCAACACCAGCACCGGTAGCGGCAGCACCATGACCCACACTAACGGGTGGTAGAGCATTCAAACGAAGACTTTCACTTGTGGTACGATGTATGGCTGTTGAATTACTATTGGTGCCACCCGAAGATGAAGAATTGTTTTGATGATGGTGATGATGATGATTCGTCATACTGTTGTGTTGATGATGATGATGGTGATGTTGCTGCTGTTGTTGCAAGTGATGTTTATCCGTATTATTCTTTTCGCCATTACCAGTAGCAGTACCAGTACTGCCGGTCAACGAGTTCATTTTAGTAAGTGTCGGCTTTTTAATGGACGTAGTGCTGGCGGCTCTAATGGGCGCTGTAGCGGACTGTATGGTATTACGTCGTACGGCCTTAATTTTGGTATTTAAGTGGCGATCAATCATGCTGCGTGCCTGCTGTTGGCCCTGCTGCTGTTGTGTTGATTGCTGTTGTTGTTGTTGTTGTTGATGGTGATTGGCAATAACAATGGTTTGAGGTTCTTCGGGCGATGAAGCGGAATTATTTTCGTTTGGTGGCGTTGTGGGCGATGTTAGAGCCGACGATAGTTCTTCGGAATTTTGTGTTGATAATGTGTGTGAATTATCGTTGTGTGAGTGTTGCTGCTGTTGCTGATTGTGTTGATGGGGATGCGTTTGTTGTTGTGTAGTTGACTGTTGACCGGAATCTTCTGTTGCGGTTTGATTCTCGGCCATAATCGGATTTTTAAGCGTGCGCAACGTTTTCAGCAGCAAATCCAGGGTCGTTGTTTTTACTTTAACTCTAACCCGGGTCGTAAATTGAAGAAGGTTTTAGTTTTTCTTTTTTTTCGAAGCGGAAATGTATAATTTAGAGAGTAAGGGAGTTTTAAAGTTTTTTTTTTTTTTTATTTCTAAGTTTGTTTTTAATATAAATTTAACTATTATTTTTTAAATTTAAAGAAAAACTTTTAGTTTTTTGTTTACGACGAAGAACTGTGCAATGTTCTTAGTTTAAAATGATTATGATTTACTGAACGTTTTACTTGGAGCTGATTTGTTTGGCGTTTTGGACTGTTGTCTGAATGTATGTATGATCAATCTTGTTCTCTAGCTCTCGATTTTTCACTGTTTTTTTTTCCAAGTTGTTGTTATTTTGTGGATGAGGTTAAACAAACACACAAAATAAGTAAAAAAAAATAAATTAGATTTAATTGAATTTGATCAACACACTAAAGATCATACACTTTTTTATTATTGTTGTTGTTGTTGTGGTAGTAATAACTATTATTATTCACTCAAAAAATAAAACTATCATCATGATCATGAAGACACAATAAACAAACTTAACATAAGCGACGGCGACAACGATAACGACGACGACGACGACGACAATAACGATAACGTTAACGGTAAAGATCGCGCACGCGACGTTTTTAATAACGATATTGTTTTAACAGACGTAAATCTTAACAGAAACGTAAGCGAAAACGTTTGCAATAAATGTTCTACGCTTAGAAGGGCGTTCACTTTACGTTTACTTTTATAACGTTTAACTACGCGACAATATTTTCGATACATATTGTATTGAAGGCATTGTTGGGGCAACGTTTATTAACGATGGCATAGCTTAAACGTAATTGAAACGACTGCATTACCGTAAATTTCGATACGTTACGAAATTTTTAAACCGTACACAACAAAAACAAATACAAATTTGTATAACGTTGTGTTTAAATTAACGTTATTTGCCAATGATGATGATGATGTTGACGATTTCTCTTTTTTATCTTTGACAATCACTCTCTCTCTCTCTCTCGAGCTTGCTATAGCTTAAGTTAGTTTAGCAGAGAGAGGGGGGGGTTTTAAAAGAAGATCAGGGCGAAATTGTTGTCTGGGGTGGTAAATTTTTATTGTTCAAATGATGCTGTGTTTGTTGTTGTGGGTTTGTCGTTGTTGTGATGAATTGTTGTTGTTGTTGTTGTGGTTTGAATAGTAGAGAGTTGTGTATTGCTGTTATTTAGCTTACTTTTCATTTAATAGTAATAATAATAATAATGACGATGACGACGTTATTGTTGTTGTTGTTGATGATTATAATAATGATGATGATGACACCATAAAAAATAAATTTTTCTAATTTTTTTTATATGTATTATTATTATTTATATTTTAACTACGTTTTAACCTTTATCAAAGCCACATTTTTATTATTTTAAATTGATTTAGTGGTTCTGTTATGTGTTGAGGTTTTAGGGGGTGTTTGTTGAATTTGATTCTTTTCTTTTTTTTTTTTTAATATATTTTGTATTATTTTATTAAAAATTTTCTTTTAGAAATTTTATTTATTTATTTTTTTAAACTAATATGACTTTGTTATGCTGCTGTCTTTATTGTTGTGTGTTGTCAATTTAATATTTCTTTTTTTATGACATTAAATTATGTTTTATAATATATTCTTCATAAAAAAACTAAACACAAATTTCTGTAGATCATTTAAAAGCTTAAGGAAAAGTAACTCAAAAGAAGAATTTTTTCAATTGTAGTAGAACAGCGAGGGGGTTAGTATAATTTTTTTTAATTTTATAAATTTTTAAACTAAAATAGCTATTTTTTAATAATTTATTTAAAATAAACACTTAAAATATCTATTAGAATATTATTTATTTATTTATTTTTTTTGGCCAAATTGTTAAACACTTTAGCTTTTTTTTTTTGAAATAAATTCTTTGTGGTAAAATTATAATTTTGTTTTAACACTCTAGATGATTAAATTTATTTATTTTTTTTTAGTTTTTATAAAAAAAAATTCACTAGATTATATGTTGTTTTTTAATGGAGCGAAAAATGTATTAAAGTTGCCGTTTTATTTTGCGTTAAGTAGTAACTGTAACGAAAGAGAAAAGTAAAAGAAGTAAATAATTAATAATTTATTAAGTTAAGTATCTTTGCTATAAATAAGAAATTTGCTTATTTTTAAGTGAATTTTTCAACTTTTAAAAATAAACATTTTGCTTTATTAAGTGTGTTTTTATGTTGATGTCTTTCGAAAATTTACTTAGTTAAATGCTCAGTAAATTTGAATTTTATTTTTAAATTTTTGTTATTTATTTTTATAAAAAATTTTAGAATTTTTTTATATTATTGATTCTTTAAATTTACTTGTTTTGTTTTTGTTAGTAATGTAAATATTTTAACAATATCCCTTTTAGTTTAAGAAATAAATTGAAAGTGATGATGAATGAAAATCATAATTTTTTCACAAGTTATATTTTAAGAACTGAGAGGATGGTCTATATTACCCCGGGGCTTATAGATAACAAAGTTATTAACTAACTAACTAACTAACTAACTAACTAACTAACTAACTAACTAACTAACTAACTAACTAACTAACTAACTAACTAACTAACTAACTAACTAACTAACTAACTACTAACTACTAACTAACTAACTAACTAACTAACTAACTAACTACTAACTAACTAACTAACTAACTAACTAACTAACTAACTAACTAACTAACTAACTACTAACTAACTAACTAACTAACTAACTAACTAACTAACTAACTAACTACTAACTAACTAACTAACTACTAACTAACTAACTAACTAACTACTAACTAACTAAAACTAACTAACTACTAACTAACTACTAACTAACTAACTACTACAACTAACTAACTAACTAACTAACTAACTAACTACTAACTAACTAACTTAACTAACTAACTACTAACTAACTAACTACTAACTAACTAACTAACTAACTAACTACTAACTACTAACTAACTAACTAACTACTAACTAACTAACTACTAACTAACTAACTAACTAACTAACTAACTAACTAACTACTAACTAACTAACTAACTAACTAACTAACTAACTAACTAACTAACTAACTAACTAACTAAATACTAACTAACTAACTAACTAACTACTAACTAACTAACTAACTAACTACTAACTAACTAAACTAACTACTAACTAACTAACTAACTAACACTAACTAACTAACTAACTAACTAACTAACTAACTACTAACTAACTAACTACTAACTAACTAACTAACTAACTAACTAACTAACTAACTAACTAACTAACTAACTAACTAACTAACTAACTAACTAACTAACTAACTAACTAACTAACTAACTAACTAACTAACTAACTAACTAACTAACTAACTAACTAACTAACTAACTAACTAACTAACTAACTAACTAACTAACTAACTAACTAACTAACTAACTAACTAACTAACTAACTAACTAACTAACTAACTACTAACTAACTAACTAACTAACTAACTAACTAACTAACTAACTACTAACTAACTAACTAACTAACTAACTAACTAACTAACTAACTAACTAACTAACTAACTAACTAACTAACTAACTAACTAACTAACTAACTACTAACTAACTAACTAACTAACTAACTAACTAACTAACTAACTACTAACTAACTAACTAACTAACTAACTAACTACTAACTAACTAACTAACTAACTAACTAACTAACTAACTAACTAACTAACTAACTAACTAACTAACTAACTAACTAACTAACTAACTAACTAACTAACTAACTAACTAACTAACTAACTAACTAACTAACTAACTAACTAACTAAACTAACTAACTAACTAACTAACTAACTAACTAACTAACTAACTAACTAACTACTAACTAACTAACTAACTAACTAACTAACTAACTAACTAACTAACTAACTACTAACTAACTAACTAACTAACTAACTAACTAACTAACTAACTAACTAACTAACTAACTAACTAACTAACTAACTAACTAACTAACTAACTAACTAACTAACTAACTAACTAACTAACTAACTAACTAACTAACTAACTAACTAACTAACTACTAACTAACTAACTAACTAACTAACTAACTAACTAACTAACTAACTAACTACTAACTAACTAACTAACTAACTACTAACTAACTAACTAACTAACTAACTAACTAACTAACTAACTAACTAACTAACTAACTAACTAACTAACTACTAACTAACTAACTACTAACTAACTAACTACACTAACTAACTAACTAACTAACTAACTAACTAACTAACTAACTAACTAACTAACTAACTAACTAACTAACTAACACTAACTAACTAACTAACTAACTAACTAACTACTAACTAACTAACTAACTACTAACTAACTAACTACTAACTAACTAACTAACTAACTAACTAACTACTAACTAAACTAACTAACTAACTACTACTAACTAACTAACTAACTAACTAACTAACTAACTAACTACTAACTAACTAACTACTTAACTAACTAACTAAACTAACTAACTAACTAACTAACTAAACTAACTAACTACTAACTAACTAACTAACTAACTAACTAACTAACTAACTACTAACTAACTAACTAATAACTAACTACCTAACTAAACTAACTAACTAACTAACGAACTAACTAACTAACTAACTAACTACTAACTAACTAACTAACTAACTAACTAACTAACTAACTACTAACTAACTAACTAACTAACTAACTAACTAACTAACTAACTAACTAACTAACTAACAACTAACTAACTAACTAACTAACTACAACTAACTAACTAACTAACTAACTAACTAACTAACTAACTAACTAACTAACTAACTAACTAACTACTACTAACTAACTAACTAACTAACTAACTAACTAACTAACTAACTAACTAACTAACTAACAAACTAACTAACTAACTAACTAACTAACTAACTAACTAACTAAAGTTTCAGATTGACTCCCCGCGGACCAAAAACTGGAAAAAAACAACATGGAAAAGAAAAATAAAAAGATGAAAGTTACGGTGCTGGGCCTAAATAACTCAGTACCGGCGGCAAGTGTTGATCCACTCACGAGTCACGTGTCGCCGTCATCCTGCAATCGTGAGCAAAATACTACTACGGAGGTGGGTACCTTGGCCTCCGTGGCGGACAATTCGTCAAGTGTACAGCATGCCATTGGCAAAAACATAGGGGTGAAGGAGAAGGATGTACTCGGAGAGAGCTCTAAGCTTTTAAATATAGGTGAGGGTTCCGACTCTGAATCCTCAGATGATAATAACAACACCATTATAGCAAATCCCAAAAAGGATGAAGTAGAGCAAATGGTGAAACAGGTGACTGGAGGTAACTGGAGCACAGAGGAGGAAGTTGAAAAAGATGCTTCAGGAAATCATAGTTAGTCATTCCTACGACTTATTCTATAGTCTAGTCTATAGTCTAGTCTATAGTCTAGTCTACAGTCTAGTCTACAGTCTAGTTTATAGTCTAATCTATAGTCTAGTCTATAGTCTAGTCTATAGTCTAGTCTATAGTCTAGTCCATAGTCTAGTCTACAGTCTAGTCTATAGTCTAGTCTATAGTCTAGTCTATAGTCTAGTGTATAGTCTAGTCTATAGTCTAGTGTATAGTCTAGTCTATAGTCTAGTGTATAGTCTAGTCTATAGTCTAGTGTATAGTCTAGTCTATAGTCTAGTGTATAGTCTAGTCTATAGTCTAGTCTATAGTCTAGTCTATAGTCTAGTCTATAGTCTAGTCTATAGTCTAGTCTATAGTCTAGTCTATAGTCTAGTCTATAGTCTAGTCTATAGTCTAGTCTATAGTCTAGTCTATAGTCTAGTCTATAGTCTAGTCTATAGTCTAGTCTATAGTCTAGTCTATAGTCTAGTCTATAGTCTAGTCTATAGTCTAGTCTATAGTCTAGTCTATAGTCTAGTCTATAGTCTAGTCTATAGTCTAGTCTATAGTCTAGTCTATAGTCTAGTCTATAGTCTAGTCTATAGTCTAGTCTATAGTCTAGTCTATAGTCTAGTCTATAGTCTAGTCTATAGTCTAGTCTATAGTCTAGTCTATAGTCTAGTCTATAGTCTAGTCTATAGTCTAGTCTATAGTCTAGTCTATAGTCTAGTCTATAGTCTAGTCTATAGTCTAGTCTATAGTCTAGTCTATAGTCTAGTCTATAGTCTAGTCTATAGTCTAGTCTATAGTCTAGTCTATAGTCTATAGTCTAGTCTAGTCTAGGTCTATGTCTAGTCTATAGTCTTAGTCTATAGTTAGTCTATAGTCTAGTCTATAGTCTAGTCTATAGTTCTAGGTCTTAGTCTAGTCTCTAGTCTAGTCTAGTCTAGTCTTAGACTAGTCTATAGTCTAGTCTATAGTCTATAGTCTATAGTCTAGTCTATAGTCTAGTCTATAGTCTAGTCTATAGTCTCGTCTATAAGTCTAGTCTATAGTCTAGTCTATAGTCTGTCTATAGTCTAGTCATAGCTCTAGTCTATAGTCTAGTCTATAGTCTAGTCATAGTCTAGTCTATAGTCTAGTCTAGTCTAGTCTATAGTCATAGTCTATAGTCTATCGTCTAGTCTATAGTCTAGCCTATAGTCTAGTCTATAGTCTAGTCTAGTCTATAGTCTAGTCTAGTCTAGTCTAGTCTAGTCTATAGTCTATAGTCTATAGTCTATAGTCTATAGTCTATAGTCTATAGTCTATAGTCTAGTCTATAGTCTAGTCTATAGTCTAGTCTATAGTCTAGTCTATAGTCTAGTCTAGTCTATAGTCTAGTCTAGTCTATAGTCTAGTCTATAGTCTAGTCTATAGTCTAGTCTATAGTCTAGTCTATAGTCTAGTCTATAGTCTAGTCTATAGTCTAGTCTATAGTCTAGCCTATAGTCTAGTCTATAGTCTAGTCTATAGTCTAGTCTATAGTCTAGTCTATAGTCTAGTCTATAGTCTAGTCTATAGTCTAGTCTATAGTCTAGCCTATAGTCTAGTCTATAGTCTAGTCTATAGTCTAGTCTATAGTCTATTCTATAGTCTAGTCTATAGTCTAGTCTATAGTCTAGTCTATAGTCTAGTCTATAGTCTAGTCTATAGTCTAGTCTATAGTCTAGTCTATAGTCTAGTTTATAGTTTATAGTCTAGTCTATAGTCTAGTCTATAGTTTTGTCTATAGTCTAGTCTATAGTTTAGTCTACAGTCTAGTCGATAGTCTAGTCTATAGTCTAGTCTATAGTCTAGTCTATAGTCTAGTCTATAGTCTAGTCTATAGTCTAGTCTATAGTCTAGTCTATAGTCTAGTCTATAGTCTAGTCTATAGTCTAGTCTATAGTCTAGTCTATAGTCTAGTCTATAGTCTAGTCTATAGTCTAGTCTATAGTCTAGTCTATAGTCTAGTCTATAGTCTAGTCTATAGTCTAGTTTATAGTTTAGTATATTGCCTGGTCTATTTTTTCGATTTTTTCTGACTTAGTCCTTATATTGTTAAAGAAAAATTACTTCCCTTTGTCATTAAAAAAACATAAATTATTATAAATATTTTTTTTATAGAAATTAAACAATTGGCTATTTGTTTAATTAATATGTATAATTTTTTTGTTTGAAGTATTTTCTGTGTATATAACAAAATATGTTTATATGTATATTATTTAAACTTAATGTGTCAATTTCCCAAAATAAATACCAGAAATGTTTGCTGACGTTTTAACTTAAAACAGTAACAACAAAAAATTTCCGCAAAGATTGCAATAAAATTTTGTTTGCGGGACCGCCTTGCCGCTACTTAGTTCTTTTTGGCAAATCTTATCAGTTTATGGAATACGTATGTATATAAGTATAATTTATATATATATTTTTTTTATATTGGTGACTTTGACAGAGATTGCAAAAATAAATATTTACAATAAAAAAGTAAATTCAAAAAAAATTAAGATATATTTATTTGTTAAAGTAAGAAAATTAAATAATATTTATGTATAAAATAAAAAGGAAATTTCGAGCAAAATTGTTATGTCTAGTAAAGGGTTATCAGTTAAAAGAAAAGAGTTACTGATCTTGCTGTGTTATTTGTAAAAAGGGTTAACGTTTTTTAAGAAATTTTACAGAAAGTTCAATTTGGTCACAACAAAATTTTGTCAAAAAAATGTTAATTGTTTATTTTTGTTAAAAAAAAAATTAATTAATTTCCTCTAAGTAAACGTCACTATTGTCACGTAATCATTTTCCTTCCAATCCGTTGCTTGCACTATTGTTATTTTCATTTAAATTACGTTAAAACGCATTGTGTCACGTGTGCGTATTGCATTTACCAAAAATACTTGTTAATTACATTAAGAATTTTTGAGCTTAAATGTTTAAACAATAAATTGCAATATTGTTAAGAAAACATTTACAGGAAATACGAAACAAACTTTGTGTATTTAATGAAAAATGAGTAATAATGGCTTCCCGACAATTTTTTCGATCAGATAATGAGTAATTTTTGCATTAAACTACTGCTATTAAAACAAGTGAAATAACAGTTAGACAATTATAACCCTTAATGACGGCAGGAGATCAAATTTAGATTGAAATTGTTCTATCGAGCTTAAAGGTTAAACCCGTTTAGCCGTAGTTAACGCCCCCTTTTTGCTCCACTGCTGTTAGAACTATTCTTGATAACATTAAGCTGTATTAGATCCTGATTAGATGCCACGCCCTCTTTTTTCGTTAAAATCTGCCATTTCAATAGATTATAAGGAAAAGGACCAACCATTTTTAAAGCAATAAACGAAGGATTGAAGGGCTTTAAATCCACCTCAGGAATTAAGCTGTATTAGATCCTGATTAGATGCCACGCCCTCTTTTTTTGTTAAAATCTGTCATTTCAATAGATTATAAGGAAAAGGACCAACAGTTTTTTAAAGTAATAAACAAAGTTTTGAAGGGCTTGAAATTCACCTCAGGAATCTTCGACTTTATAACAGTGGGAAATCATTTTTTGAAAAAAACGTTTACTATATATCGTTTGAGAGTCCCTTATATTAGAATCGTGGCCGTTTTGAAAAACATTAAGACCAGAAACAATAATAAACTCCCTCACTTTAGTGATGTAGAGTATAAAAACAAACTTGTCTAGCGATAGGTCTATTCTCAATAAGAACAGCAAGCTATATAAGATCTTTATTAGATGCCACGCCTACTTTTTATGTCAACTGTCAAACAGAATAAAAGACTGAAGCGATTTTCATTAAAATCTGACATTTTTAAAGATTATAAGGACAATAGAACATTCTGTGAGCTCGAAATCTGCATTTAACCACAGAATTGGCCTATCACATTCGGTTTTTAAGAAACCTTAATTGGAGCCGTTAAAACACCTGACTTTTGATGTTTTGTCAGACTTTAAATTGACATATTTCCTAAAAGAAAGAAGATATTAAAGATAAAACATTAATTTTCAATCCAATAGGTTAAACTTTCTGAAATATATTGAAAACCTGATAGTGTTAGGGAAATTCTGATTCTGATTTTCAGATCAGCCCGTGAAAGAAATCAGACTAAAAACCGATTTCAAGATTTCAATTTCATTAAAAATTTCTCGGTCTTTCTATCAAATTTTCTCCGTATTGCCTTAAAATGGAAAACAAGAGATTTATTTCTCATCTTAAGTCCATTTATATATGAAAAAAGTTTATAGAATGAAAATAATAATAAAAATCTCTAATCACTTAAACTATATATTAGAAATTCAATTAGTCTATTGTCTAGCCGCTCATATTATTATACTGATAACTACGAGATTTCATTCAACCCACCAACAATTAAATCTAAGAAGAATGAATATTATATGTAAATAAAATGACTCATTTCCGAAACAAATATTTCAGTAGTATTCTCTCTTTTTTTCTGTATTCTCCATTGCACTTCTCTAAGGGAACTTGTTTTTAAATATTTTCCCCAATATGACTTTACAAAAATTGTTAATTTCTTTAATATTTAATAAAAAATTTGAAAAAAAAAATTTAGTATGTTGATCCATAAGACAATAAAAATAAGATTTAGAAAACATTTAAATATTTCTAATTAATAATTCATGTATTTCTCAAAAAAAAAGTCTTTGAATAACAATAAAATTTTATTATTATTATTTTTTAAATTTTTTCAATAGTTTTTGAAATATTTAAATAAATAACAAAGAGATTAGAGAGGTGTTAAAATGCTTATTAACACGCGTGTAATGTTGTGTTTTATGGGTTGTTTTTTCATATTTTTAAAGAAGTTGTTTCTTAAAGATCTTTTTTGTCCAAAAGGAGGACATTTTTAAAGGAACCGTTATTAGCCAGTCTATTGAATAGTCTATGGAAAAGCCTATATGCATTAGTTTGTAAACTGTTCTATAGACTAGTCTACGGGCTAGTTGATTGACTAGTCTACCGACTACTTTAGTGACTAGTCTACTCTATGGACTTGTCTCGTAACTAGTCTATCGACTAGTTTAGTGATTTGTGTATTGACAAGGTTATGGACTACTCTATGGACTTGCACTTGTCTATGGAATTGTTTATTTAGTCCATATATGGACACTGGACTAGTAAATGAACTCTTCTATTTAACTGTCTCTTGTCTAGTCTATTCATTGGTAAATGGACTAGTCTACCGACTACTTTATTGACTAGTCTATGGTCTAGTTTATTAACTAATGTGTGGACTAGTATCTCGACTAGTCTGTGGTCTAGTTTCTTGACAAGTTTATGGACTAGTAAATGAAACATTTCTATTTATCTGTCTCTTGTCTAATCTATTCACTGGTAAATGGACTAGTCTACCGACTACTCTATTGGCTAGTCTCTGAACTAGTTTTGTGTGGTGACTGGTATATACAGTCTCGCGACTAATCTATGGATCAGTCTCTTGCCCAGTCTACCGACTACTCTATTGGCTAGTCTCTGAACTAGTTTTGTGTGGTGACTGGTATATACAGTCTCGCGACTAATCTATGGATCAGTCTCTTGCCCAGTCTTGTGACTAGTCCAAGTACTAGTCTCGCGACCAACCTATGGACCATTTTCTTGCCTAGTCTATTGGCAACTCTTAATAATAGTCTGTGGTCTAGTCCTATGGAGTAGTCTATTGACTAATCTATAGACTAGTCTATTGACCAGTCTATGGACAAGTCTGTATGTTATTGTTTAGTTTAGGAACTAGTCCATTTATCAGTGCATATACATATGGCGTGTATATGGACTAGTAAAAGGATTAGCCCATGAGCGGCTCTATAGACTATTGACTAGAGCATGGACTAAGCTATAGACTATTTTATGAATTACCCTATGGTCTAATCGATAGACTTTTGAGTTGGCTGTTGACTAGTATAATAACTAGTTTATTGACATGCCTGTGGTCTAGGTAGTCTATACACTCTTCTATGACAAGTCTTTTGTGTAGGATTATGAATAACGATTTATCTAGTCAATTCGATATTAGTCTATGAACAAGTGTATTGTGAAAACTATGAACTAGTAGATTGATCGGTCTTTATACTGGTCGATTTACTAGTATATGGATTAGCCTAAGGACTAGTCTGGTGACTGACTAGTTTATGGACTAATTTATATAGGTATCTTTTGACTAGTCGATTGGCCTATCGAAACAGCATTGACTATTATAAATTCTTGATCATTCACATGTCTGTGGACTAGGTTAGTCTATACACTCTTCTATGACAAGTCTTTTGTCTAGGCCTTTGAATAGAGATTGATGTAGTCAATTCGATATTAGTCTATGAAGAGGTCTACGGTGGAAACTATGGACTAGTAGATTGATCTGTCTATGTACTAGTTGATTAACGAGTATATGGATTAGCCTATGGACTAGTCTAGTGACGAGTATATGTATATATAGATTAGCTGTTAAAATGGCTTATTGAATAGTTTATGGACTGAGATATTGTTTATTCTAGGGGCTAAAATATTTACTAGTTTATGAACTAATTTATCTGACCTATCGAAACAGTATTGACTATTATAAGGTCCATAGATCATTCACATGTCTGTGGACTAGGTAGATTGATCTGCTTATGTACTAGTCGATTATCGAGTATGTATATGGATTTGCCTATAGACTTGTCTAGTGACTAGTATTTGGATTCGATTTTAGAATGGTCTTTTGAATAGTTTATGGACTAATATACATATTCATTAAACTATGGACTGGTATATTTACTAATTAATCTAATAATCTGTGGACTAGTAGGTAAATTGACTAACCGATGAACTATTCTAAAAGCTAGTTTATGAAGAAGTCTATTGACTGGAATAATGACTATTCTATGGACTATTATAGTCAGTATATAGACAGACAAACTATACCTATATATATACTATGTCAAGACAATAAAGATGTATTTTTCGATCACACCAATAGTAAGTATTAATATGTTAAAATTTTGATATCAAAATCTTATCTTTAACTAGAAAACAATTTAGATCCATCATTATAAACTAAATTCTAAAATTTAATAATGAAAAAAAGATTAATCGATAAATCTACTAAAGATAATTGAAATAAAACCACAAATAACAATAACAAAAGAAAATTGCAATACATAAACTTTGTTTAAAGAAATTCTAATTAGAAAATTGTTATTAGTTTTTTAATAAATAAACAAAATTTTATTTTGAAGAAAGAATTTCTAAAATAAATAACAAATTTTTAAACAAAATGTATAAAATTAAAAGAAACAATTTGCAGTTTATTTAATAAAAAAAAATGTTTCTATTTTTTTCCTACATAAAAATTTATGCAATTTTCAATAAAACACACACAGAGACAGCAGCAACATGAAAAATATAAAGGAAACCAGAGAAAAGAGAGAAAAACGAAGAGATGCTACGAAAAGGCAAAGAAAATGTATGAAAAAAAAATATTAAATGAAAATGAAGGGAAAGTCAGAAGAAAAAAAACAACAAGCAGGAACAAAACCAATAGAAAGAATGAATCAACACTTTTGGGAGGAAAAAAAATATTTAATTTAGATAAAAAATTAAATAAAAAACTAGTAAAGAAAGGAATTTATAAAATTAAACTAATGATTAATAAAAATTTAAAAGGAAATTATAACAGATAAACCAAAAAAAATGGTTTAAGAGAAACAAGGAATAACAACAAATACAACAAATTTGTTATTTTATTAATAAAAAAAGAAATAAATATTTTACAATAAATTAAATTGTTTTAAAAATTTATTAATCATTTTTCTTTTAATTAATAAAAAATTTTTACGAAATTAAAAACTTTATAAGAAATTTTCGGCAAATAGCAGAAAAAACACAAGAAGTAGAAAAACAAGAAAAAGAATTGACATTTCAGGCAGAGCAGTAACCGCTATTAAACAACAACAACAAAACGATTGGGTAAAATAAAAGAGAGTGATAAAAATAAAACAAACTCAACAACAACAATAACAACAAAAAAAGAGCAAATAAATTAAGGCGAATTTACGAATGTAGTTAAAATATATAAAAAAAAGTGCCGACTACCAATTGAAAGAAAAAAATTTTCAAAAATTTAATTTTTAAGTTAAATTTAAATTGCTCTTAGTTGTTTTATTAAAAAATTAATTAAAACTTAAGAAACTTAATTTTATCTTCTTCAAATTAAACAAAATTTTTATAAAATTTCCCTAAATCCAAAGTCCGTTTTGCTTAAAAAAAAAACTTTGTAATATTTTTTACAGCTGGTTTTGTTGATGAATAAAACGAACGAGTGAGATAGTTAGAAAGAGCGAAAGAGAAAGAGTGCGTCACTCTCTGTTTCTCAGAAAAACGAAGTTATTTTTTTTCACCAAACAATGTTGCTAACTCCATAAGTGTTTGGGCAAAAGTAAAGCTTAAAAGCGTGAAAAAAATAAATTCGTTATAGAATTTTAAATTTAACAAAAATTTGATTTGAATATCACGCACAGTGGATTGAAATCGATATCGAAAATTGTTTTTGAGGCTTCTGTGATAACTATGACGGAAAACAGCTGGAGTGTTACTATGTAAATCGATTCGGAAACAAAAATGTTCGAATTTGTATGATAAATATGTATTGTGTTTCGAAAGCCTTTTCTTATGATTCCAAATACAAAGTAACACCCAGAATTCCATATCGTTCGAAAGTGGAAAATGTTCAGAAAATGTCTAACAACCGTGTGAATATGCAATGTTGTCAGATAAAGCATTGGCCGGGCATTGTAAAACAATATTATTGTCAGACATCTGACAATCGTGTAAACACATCATATTGACATTGCCAGATCATTGTAAAGTAATTTACTAACAATTTTTTATTTTCAAGTAAATGTCGACAGATGTGCGAATTTTAAGGCATCTTACAATACCACCGTGACCTCCGATAGGTTAGTAGTTAGTGTTCTGGTTTGGTAGACCGGAATTGGTAGGTTCGATTCCCACCTGAGGCTCCAGTTAAGGAACGCACAACAGGCCCGATAGAGGTCTAGATGTATTTCTTCGGATTTGATGTATGTATATACATCCTCCTTTCAAACTAACGTACTACAATACCACCATTGCCAGATAATTGTGCTATAAAAGAAACAATTATTTAAATATTCGACATAGATTGCATCTATGAGCCAATTGTGGTATAGTCTTTAATTATCCCATTACCAAGACGCACTGAAGGTGAAAAAACGTGCGGAATCACGAAATATCATTTAATTTTTTTCCGACATAAAACAATCTGACAAGAATGTGAACTGAATTTTTTTTTTTTTGGCTGAAAATTTATTGTCTAGCAATGAAATTGTAAGATTTTCTTAGTAACATCTGAACTGACAATTTTCCTATTGCTAACAAAATTTCATTAACAGTACATTACAAGATCTGACAAACGGCTAGACATAGCTAAAGTAATAATTCTACAAAAAAGTTAAAAATTTTTGTTATGAAAATTTCAAATATTATTCAGAGCAGATCAAATTATACACCGTTTACATACTTTCTTAAAACGTCGGCATTTGACAAGGAGGATATTGACAAGGAGGAGAAAGGAAATGGAACAGAACTATATAATTACATAAGTTTCGGAAAAATGTTTTTGTGTTTATACATTAACTATTTATATAATAAATTTCGACTGTTTTGGATGGGAAATCTTATTGAAATCTAATAAAATCAATAAGATTTTGAATATCGATTATGTTTCCGCGTTCAGTAACACAACGATCGAAAAAATATTATTTTAACAAAAAATGTAATCTTAAGAAAAAGAAGCATTTCGATTTTGTTTCAGTACTTTACGATTGTATACATTCTGTATATTCTGCATTAAGCTAGAAGTTATATGCTTCTGTTACGCGTTATATGCTTCTGTCAAAAAAAGTTAAAATAATGTATTTTCATTTAACAAATTACACATTGTAGTTTGTAAAGTGTCTGCCGGCAAAAGTTCAACAACTTTCAACTTTTGACGCGTCGGCAGCTGATCAGGGTTATATTTTGTTTTGTTTAGAAACTAAAATGAAATAAATTTCTCCAACAATGGATGAAAAATATTAAAAAATATACAAAAACTTAAAATTTTGATTTTTAAAACAGTAATAGTCTTAAAAAATCCTTAAAAGAAAGATCAAAATGACGCGTGGTGCCTAACTTGCAGCTTATAAAGCGCGAAAAGTTTTAAAAGCGTGAAACGCGTCGCCGCCTCAACGCGTGTTGTGTATTTCAACCTTTCGGATCATTGCAAAGTTTTTGTTAAATTTTAAATAGCTTAAAAGAATAAATTTTATAAGTATTTAAGAAAACTTCACTTTTAGAGGTCACTTAGCACATAGAAAATATTGCTTGAAAAGTCATAAAAAAATAGTCACTTTTGCAGCGATTTATTCATTATAAGACAAAAAAAAAAAAAAAAAAAATAGATCTACTGTTTATTTTCTAAATTGTGGCTCTTCAAATTGAAATTTAAACATAGTTTTAAGCGGTAATACGTTGATATGAAAATATAAATCAAGAATTTAAATAATACGGAAAAGGTCTTTCGACTATGGAACCCTGCTTCATAAATTAAAAATTGCTGAACTCTTTTAAACCGAAGTAGATAATATCTTGCCACTTACAACACGTGTTAAATACTTTCATGGCTAACACCATTTGATTGTAATTGTTGTGGTTCGTAAATTATGGTCAAATATGAATTACAGTTGAAATTTAATACTTTTTTTAATATAAGCGTATCTGTTCAGTATACTTTATCCGAGAGAAATGCTCGTCTAAAATTTATTAGATTTTGAAAATGTTCTTTATATTTTTATTCCAAATATGAAGAAAATGAATTTTATTAATACAATTGTCAACAACAGCTGACTTTAATATGAACATAAAAACTGGGTTTGCAAATCTACAAACTCAGTTTCAGAAATTTGTCGGTTTTCAAAACAATTCTAGTCACAGAATAGTCGAGAATGTATTAAAACATGTATATATCAATCTATAGGTACAACATTAAAAATTAATTTTTACAGAAAAATTATTATTAAATCATATATGGAAATTCGTGTAATCAGTGTAATTTTTCCTTTAAATAGATATCTAATCAATTCTGATCTAATATTAGACTAAAAATTCTCAGACTCCATTTCGCTTAATTTTATTCAATTCTTTGCTAATCAAAATTTATTAAAAATATTCGAAACTAATCAATATCATAGGAATATAGCAAATAAACTGCTCCACTGTTCTTAATTTATAAAAACTCTCTTGATGCAACTATATGTTATTGTTGTATTATGAAAACTCCTAAAATAGTTTCGAAAAAGTTGTATTTTTTTAAATTTTGCTTAAAATTATTACAATAATACCAACTGCAAAAGTTAATTATCCAATAATTCCTATTAAAAAACGCAAGCACTAATTATAGCGATTTTTTGTCACAAAACACATTTAGCAACACTGTTTACATTGAACTTTTGTTTACGAACAATATTTAACAATTTCTTTGCTTCTTTTTTCAATAACTTGTGAAAAAAATATGATTTATATGATATTTTTAAATATATTTAATAAATTAATTAGATTTCTATTAAAATTTTAATTGGTTTTTTAAAGAAACGGTGCACACACATTCACACAAAAACACACTCAATTGCAATTCGTTTTTTTTAATTTTTCATATAAGAATTTTTTTCTTTTATTTTATTAAATGAGAGAGCTATATATTTTACTCTTTTCATGCGCTCTCTGTCACACACACTCGATTTCTTTCATATGTTTTTTTGTATTACTCTTTACGTTGCTTTTTTTTCTTGTCCACATTTTTTTCCGCAACACATTTTTTCTTCATTGCTTCCTTTTCAATTGGTTTTTTTTTTTTAAAGCATTGATTTTTTATAAAAAAAATTTTCTATAACATTTTTTTTTGTAGGGGCAAATTCTTTTAATTAATTTATTGGTTTTGATTTTATGTTTTAGTGTCGAAATTTTTGTTTATTTTAACTTGTTTGTAGAAATGTAGCGTTTATCGGGGAAATAATTTCGAGTAGAATACGTTTATTTGGCTAAATATTTTATTATTTTTTCACCTTGAATTTTTGTTAACACACAATACACTATCGCGTTTTTTCTACTAGTTTTTTAGGTCTTTATGCCTCTTCGCCGTTTTTCAAACTGGCAAAAATTTTCGCAGACCCGAGCGAATTCGCAACATAAAGAAGATTTTGAAAAGAAAAACGAACATCATAAAACGTAACATAATAAGAAAAGTCAGATATAACAAACAGGGCTGGAAAAGTGAAATTGAGAAATGTTATTTTAACAACAATTTTTCGTAGCAAAGGCTCTAGAGTCTAGACAATGAGTGAGTCTATAGTTTAGCATAATCTAATCTATAGTCAATTCTGCTCTATGGTATAGTCTATTTATATATAGTCTATTGTTCAACCAATAATCTACTATATTCTAATTTATAGTCTACTTTATAGCCCAGTCAATAGTCTTTAATGTAGTCTAGCATTTAGTCTATTGTCTAATCTAGAGACTAGATTATATCATAGTCTATAGTATAGACTATAATCTAGTATGTAGTATAGTCTATTGACAGGTATATAGTCTAATCCATAGTATAATCTGTGGTCTATTCTATAATCTAGTCTATAGTATAGCCAACTGTCTAAACTATAGCTTATTCTACAGCCAAGTCTGTAGTTTAATATATAGTCTTGTCTTCAGTACAGTCTATAGTCTATTATATTGTCTAATCTACCGTCTAGTACATATATAGTCCGGTTTATAGCCTTAACAGTAGTATAATCTGTAGTCTAGTCTATAGTCTAGTCTGTAGCCTAGTTTATAGTCTAGCGACAAGACTCTAGTCTATAGTCGAGTCTAAATGCTGTTTTATAGAATAGTCTACAGTCTAGCCTATAAGGTCAATAGAAAGGTAGACTCGTCCAGTTTATATGTTCTACAGAATAGTAGACTAGTCTATATACTCTATATTTTTGTCAAGTCTGTAATCTAGCCTGTAGCCTAGTCCATAGTCTAATCTATGGTCTAGTCTATAGTCTAATCTATAGCCTAGTCTATTCTAAAGTCTGGTCTATAGGTTTGTCTGTAGTCAAGTCTATAGTCTATTCTATCGTATAGTCCATAATTTTGTCCAGTATAGTCTGTAGTCTAGCCTATAGTCCAGTCTATAGCCAAGTTCATAGTGCAGTCACAACTCTAGCCTATAGTCTAGCCTATATTCTAGTCTAGTCCATAGTCTACTCCGTAGTCTAATCTATAGTCTAGCTTATAGTTTATTATATAGTCTGGTTTAGTCTATAGACTATTATATAGTCTAGTCTATAATCTAATCTATAGTCTAGTCTATAGTCTAGTCTATAGTCTAGACTATAGTCTAGCCTATAGTCTAGTCTATAGTCTAGTCTATAGTCTAGTCTATAGTCTAGTCTATAGTCTAGTCTATAGTCTAGTCTATAGTCTAGTCTATAGTCTAGTCTATAGTCTAGTCTATAGTCTAGTCTATAGTCTAGTCTATAGTCTAGACTATAGTCTAGTCTATAGTCTAGTCTATAGACTAGTCTATAGTCTAGTCTAAAGTCTAGTCCATAGTCTAGTCTATAGTCTAGTCCATAGTCTAGTCTATAGTATAGTCTATTATAGTATAGTCTATATTATAGTTTATAGTCTAGTCTATAGTCTAGTCTATAGTCTAGTCTATAGTCTAGTCTATAGTCTAGTCTATAGTCTAGTCTATAGTCTAGTCTATAGTCTAGTCTATAGTCTAGTCTAGTCTATAGTCTAGTCTATAGTCTAGTCTATAGTTTAGTCTATAGTTTAGTCTATCGCCTAGTCTATAGTCAAGTATATAATCTATAGTCTAGTCTGTAGTCTAGTCTATAGCCTAGTCTATAGCCTAGTCTATAGTCTAGTCTATGCTCTAGTGTATTCTCTAGTCTAGTCTATAATCCAGGTTATAGTTTAGTCTATAGTCTAGTACATAGTATAGTCTATAGCCTCGTCTGTAGTTTATTCTATAATCCAGTATATAGTCTAATCTAGAGTGTAGTCTGTAGTCCAATTTATACTAATCCATAGTCTATAATCTAATTAATAGCCTTATTTATCTATATTCTACCCAATAATCTAGTTTAGTCCAGTCTATGGCGAAAGCTTTTAATGTTTACTAAACAGTACTGGAAATGTGTAAATACAACGTATATTTTTATTGTCAAAATAAACCAAAACTACAACTGCACTGAACTTTCCATCCCCGTAAAAGAATCAAAGTAGTATACGAATAAAAGAAAGCGAAGAGTGTCAAATGGAGATATAGGAAAACTAACAATAAACACGAATATGAAAAGATGAGGAAAAAATTAAGAGCATGGTGCTTACACGAAGAGAGTTGTTGGTATTTCAGAAAGAAAACACATAACAAAACGTAATGGCAGAAAATTCCGCGACTAGAAAAAATACTCGTTTTTAGTGGATTTTTTTTTGGTATTTAATATTTTGCGGTCGTCGGTTTAATTTTTTTTATTGTTGTTTGTAGAATATATTTTCTATGCATTTGCTTAATTTCGAAAAAAAATGTCTAGAATTTAGGTGAAAATGTAAATTTTAGGGAAATATTTTGTCTTGTAAAATGTTAACAAATGAATAACACTCTTTCTTGTTTATTCCAATTAAATTTTAATATGATGACTCTCTTTTTTCCTTACATACTCTTTTTTTTTTTCTTTTTTAAACTTTTCAGCAAATAAAACTTTTAACACTTTTTGTTTACTTTGTTTATTTAATAAAACACTATTTCAAAAATACTTTATTTGTTAATTATTTTGCTTTTTTTAAATCTGCACAGTTTAATTATTTTTGAACAATTTTTATTCAATTGATTTTTATCGTATGTTGTTCGTCACTTTGTAATATTTCTTCTGTATTTTTTCTTCTTCTTCTATATTCTTTTCTATCAATTCTACTCAACTTTTCCCATTTAGTCACTTACACTCTTACGTGCTCAAAAACACTCACACACATTTTCTCATTTTACAATTTTTTACATATATAATAAGGATTGCTCTTTTATTCTGAATCGTTTTTCATTTTTTGTCATTAAATTTTTTTTTTTCTTATATTTTCAGTATTTTACCTTTTTTCTTTAACTTTTACAATTTATTATTTGTTTATTCATTTGTAAGAACACAATTTTTATATTTTTTCGTGCTTTAAAACGCGCGTTTCAATAGTTTTTCCATCCGTCTTTAAATAAACTGCGTTGAATGAGCGAAAAAAATTGTCGTCTTGTTAAAAAATTTGTAATTTCCTTTGTTTGCCAGTTTCGTCCGCAATTTCTCTTAAGATTTTTTTATTTTGTTTTCAACTAACCGCATAGGGTTGTATTTTACCGACTATAAAGGACAGGGTTGCATTGAAAAAGTAAGAAATAAAGGGCGAAAACATTTATTAATGTTGTAATAATAATTGTAAAAATAACTATAATATAATTACGTTATAATTTATTATTAATAACAATATCCCAAGATAAGAGGAAACCTCGTTTTGAATTAGAGTTGTAAATTTAGACCCTTTCCTGTACCTGTTTTATAAACTAAATTTGAAGTGGGAAAAGTACTAATGTTTATAAGTCCAACAATCGGTAAAAATTACTAACTAACTAACTAACTAACTAACTAACTAACTACTAACTAACTAACTAACTAACTAACTAACTAACTAACTAACTAACTAACTAACTAACTAACTAACTAACTAACTAACTAACTAACTAACTAACTAACTAACTACTAACTAACTAACTAACTAACTAACTACTAACTAACTAACTAACTAACTAACTAACTAACTAACTAACTAACTAACTACTAACTAACTAACTAACTAACTAACTAACTAACTAACTAACTAACTAACTAACTAACTAACTAACTAACTAACTAACTAACTAACTAACTAACTAACTAACTAACTAACTAACTAACTAACTAACTAACTAACTAACTAACTAACTAACTAACTAACTAACTAACTAACTAACTAACTAACTAACTAACTAACTAACTAACTAACTAATAACTAACTAACTACTAACTAACTAACTAACTACTAACTAACTAACTAACTAACTAACTAACTAACTAACTAACTAACTAACTACTAACTAACTAACTAACTAACTAACTAACTAACTAACTAACTAACTAACTAACTACTAACTAACTAACTAACTAACTAACTAACTAACTAACTAACTAACTAACTAACTAACTAACTAACTAACTAACTAACTAACTAACTAACTAACTAACTAACTAACTAACTAACTAACTAACTAACTAACTAACTAACTAACTAACTAACTACTAACTAACTAACTAACTAACTACTAACTAACTAACTAACTAACTAACTAACTAACTAACTAACTACTAACTAACTAACTAACTAACTAACTAACTAACTAACTAACTAACTAACTAACTAACTAACTAACTAACTAACTAACTAACTAACTAACTAACTAACTAACTACTAACTAACTAACTAACTAACTAACTAACTAACTACTAACTAACTAACTAACTAACTACTAACTAACTAACTAACTAACTACTAACTAACTAACTAACTAACTAACTAACTAACTAACTAACTAACTAACTAACTAACTAACTAACTAACTAACTACTAACTAACTAACTAACTAACTAACTAACTAACTAACTAACTAACTAACTAACTAACTAACTAACTAACTAACTAACTAACTAACTAACTAACTAACTAACTAACTAACTAACTAACTAACTAACTAACTAACTAACTAACTAACTAACTAACTAACTAACTAACTAACTAACTAACTAACTAACTAACTAACTAACTAACTAACTAACTAACTAACTAACTAACTAACTACTAACTAACTAACTAACTAACTAACTAACTAACTAACTAACTAACTAACTAACTAACTAACTAACTAACTAACTAACTAACTAACTAACTAACTAACTAACTAACTACTAACTAACTAACTAACTAACTAACTAACTAACTAACTAACTAACTAACTAACTAACTAACTAACTAACTAACTAACTAACTAACTAACTAACTAACTAACTAAACTAACTAACTAACTAACTAACTAACTAACTAACTAACTAACTAACTAACTAACTAACTAACTAACTACTAACTAACTAACTAACTAACTAACTAACTAACTAACTAACTAACTAACTACTAACTAACTAACTAACTAACTAACTAACTAACTAACTAACTAACTAACTAACTAACTAACTAACTAACTAACTACCTAACTAACTAACTAACTACTAACTAACTAACTAACTAACTAACTAACTAACTAACTAACTAACTAACTAACTAACTAACTAACTAACTAACTAACTAACTACTAACTAACTACTAACTACTAACTACTAACTAACTAACTACTAACTAACTACTAACTAACTAACTAACTAACTAACTAACTACTAACTAACTAACTAACAAACTAACTAACTAACTAACTATAACTAACTACTAACTAACTAACTAACTAACTACTAACTAACTAACTACTAACTAACTAACTACTAACTAACTAACTAACTAACTAACTAACTAACTACTACTACTAACTACCTAACTAACTAACTACTAACTAACTAACTACTAACTAACTAACTAACTAACTACTAACTAACTAACTACTAACTACCTAACTAACTAACTAACTAACTAACTAACTAACTACTAACTAACTACTAACTAACTAACTAACTAACTAACTAACTAACTAACTAACTAACTAACTAACTAACTAACTAACTAACTACCTAACTAACTAACTAACTAACTAACTAACTAACTAACTAACTAACTAACTAACTAACTAACTAACTAACTAACTAACTAACTTGATTCAATATTCTAAAATCTAGACTCAACGGTTTTCATTATGGTCTAGTCCAGTGTTGCTCAAACACATACCACCATAGATTACCATAGTTTTATTTGTGTTGGTAAAGCAGCAGAGAACAGAATTCAATTCAAAATAAAAGTATACGAATAAAATGACTACAAACTATAAAGTATATGCTAACTGTCAAATATTTATTACGGATTTTGACAGCCAGCGTATATCAAAGTCTATATATAAAAAACTGTCAACTGTTCTCTCACGTTCTCTTACATTAATTCGGCTTTCTCAAAATTTTGTTGTTGTATTTCTGTGTGTATTTTAAAAACGTCGCTTCGACAAGTGCTGATCAGCAACTGATTTGATTTTGTTTTTCAAGTTGAGAGAAAACCAACTGGTATTGCTCATTATAAAAAGAAGAAGAATTAAACCTATAGTGTATGTGTACCAACTTAGCGTCAGCAGAATTTTCTTACCCTATCACGCGTGCTATGTAATGGCAATATTGAGCTCCTCTGGTCTAGTCTATAGTTTAGTGTATAGTGTGGTCAATAGTCCAGTTTATAGTCTAGTCCACAGCCTAGTCTACAGCCTAGTCTACAGCCTAGTCTACAGCCTAGTCTACAGCCTAGTCCTAGACTATCCTATAGTCCGGTCTATAGTCTATAGCCTAGTCTAAAGTCTAGTCTATTGTCCAGTCCATAGTCATATTCTATAATCTGTTTCAGTCTAATCTATAGTCTATTTTATAGTCTAGCCTATAGTCTAGTCCACTAGCTTGATTCAATATTCTAGAATCAGACTTAACATCATTATCGCATGAACAGTGGAACTGTTTTATCGACAAAAATACCTCATTATTCTCCAGAGTTGTATGCTAGTAAAGTACACGTTGATATAAACAAAAGCTGTGGGATATAAAAAGGTGGCTGAACTAAACTAAAGCATGTCGGTGTATTTCGTTAAACTAGTGGGCAATAGATGGCCTTGGAAGTGTATTAATAAAACCGTTAAAACATTATTCAAAATAAAATTTTGCTTTTTAAAAAGGGATATTTTTATAATGAGCTAAAGATAAAGGTATTGTTAAGGTATTTTTAGTAAAAACACTAATATAAACATTTTAATAAATCACTGTTATTCAAAATATATTTATTATTTACCATAAATAGTTGTTAATAATCATTTAAACAAACTCGTGATATTCAGGGGGGATATTTATTTACACATTTAATTCCGTAGATTTAATAAAACTGCTACTGTCACTTAACGCCAGTGACAGGAGATTTATGATGACTGGCTGCTTATTTTATCTTGATGCTTTTGTTTTATAAATGCATTTTATTTTAATAAGTACTTATTTTTAAATAATGTTTAAGATAAGAAATTATTTTTTTTTGTTTTGTAATTTTGTTTAGATAAATTAGATTAAAAATAAATTCATTAGATAATAAAATAGTAAATAAATGAAGTAAATCAAAATATATTAACTGGAAAACTAAATGAAAAAAGGAACATAGGGAAAATCTATGATAAAGTAAAGTTGAGTAAAATTAAAAACCTAAAATGTTACTTTAACATTCTTATCACAAATACAAAAACATAATTATTATTTGTCCCTTAAATTCCTTAATCGTCAGACCATTGACAGACATGACACCTCTATTCTAACTTAAGTTTAAAATGAGTTATTAAATTAGCTGCAGTTACTGCTTGTTTTTGTCCTTAATATTATTATTATTATAATAACAATGATGTTGATGATGATGATGTTGGTGAAAAGATTTAACAGCACAACATGTTGTAGTCGTAGCAAATTGCTAAGAATAAGATAACTTATCTTACAACTTATCATCAACAAATACGAAGAAAAAAAAAAAATACCAGAAAATAACTGAAAACACCATTACCATCGTCATCCTCAAACATCAACAACATTCTGAGGGATTAAACAAAAAAGTATGACAAGTGACAAAATGGGTGAACAGAAGAGCAAAAAAATCAGCAACAACTTCATTATCAACATTATGTTTAACAAATTGTAGATGATGTTATTAAAAAGAAATTATTATTAAAAGCAAAAATAATAAAATAAATTAAATGACAAAATTATGAATTACTTTGTGGGAGAATGGAGGCTAAAATATTCTAATAAGAAGTGAAAATAATAAAAAAATATTAAAATAAATGTTACGGAAAACAAAGGTATATAAAATTCATTTTGAGGGAAAATTGAAGGGATCACAGATCTTCACTATTTCGCCAATTGGGGCGACTTTTAGCCGATCTTAAGTTTTGATGGAAAATTTATTTAAATGCAGATTGTTGCTATTTTCTCTAGGGGAACGTTATTTTGATCCTCCTGCCAATCTTAAGTTTTTTTTTTCACATTAAAATTAATTTCCGTTGGAAAATGGAAGCGATCACAAATTTTCGTTAATTTAATTTTTTTATAAAAAATTAACATGACTCATTAAAAAATCCATTTTTGATGGGAAATCGTATTTATTTTTTTTTCATATAAAAATAATCTATTTTAGCTATTTTTTCAAGGGATTGTAGGTTTACAGCCGATCTTTGATGAAACTGAAGTGATCACAATATTTTGTTATTTTCTCAAAGGAAGCATTATTTGAGGACTTACAGCCGTTGCTTTTACAGTTTTAAGGACAAACTTAAGTGACCTGAAATTTAGTTAGTTAGGTAGTTAGTTAGTTAGTTAGTTAATTAGTTAGTTAGTTAGTTAGTTAGTTAGTTAGTTAGTCAGTTAGTTAGTTAGTTAGGTAGTTAGTTAGTTAGTTAGTTAGTTAGTTAGTTAGTTAGTAGTTAGTTAGTTAGTTAGTTAGTTAGTTAGTTAGTTAGTTAGTTAGTTAGTTAGTTAGTTAGTTAGTTAGTTAGTTAGTTAGTTAGTTAGTTAGTTAGTTAGTTAGTTAGTTAGTTAGTTAGTTAGTTAGTTAGTTAGTTAGTTAGTTAGTTAGTTAGTTAGTTAGTTAGTTAGTAGTTAGTTAGTAGTTAGTTAGTTAGTTAGTTAGTTAGTTAGTTAGTTAGTTAGTTAGTTAGTTAGTTAGTTAGTTAGTTAGTTAGTTAGTTAGTTAGTTAGTTAGTTAGTTAGTTAGTTAGTTAGTTAGTAGTTAGTTAGTTAGTTAGTTAGTTAGTTAGTTAGTTAGTTAGTAGTTAGTTAGTTAGTTAGTTAGTTAGTTAGTTAGTTAGTTAGTTAGTTAGTTAGTTAGTTAGTTAGTTAGTTAGTTAGTTAGTTAGTTAGTTAGTTAGTTAGTAGTTAGTTAGTTAGTTTAGTTAGTTAGTTAGTAGTTAGTTAGTTAGTTAGTTAGTTAGTTAGTTAGTTAGTTAGTAGTTAGTGTTAGTTAGTAGTTAGTTAGTTAGTTAGTTAGTTAGTTAGTTAGTTAGTTAGTTAGTTAGTTAGTAGTTAGTTAGTTAGTTAGTTAGTAGTTAGTTAGTTAGTTAGTTAGTAGTTAGTTAGTTAGTTAGTTAGTTAGTTAGTTAGTTAGTTAGTTAGTTAGTTAGTTAGTTAGTTAGTTAGTTAGTTAGTTAGTTAGTTAGTTAGTTAGTAGTTAGTTAGTTTTAGTTAGTTAGTTAGTTAGTTAGTAGTTAGTTAGTTAGTTAGTTAGTTAGTTAGTTAGTTAGTTAGTTAGTTAGTTAGTTAGTTAGTTAGTTAGTTAGTTAGTTAGTTAGTTAGTTAGTTAGTTAGTTAGTAGTTAGTTAGTTAGTTAGTTAGTTAGTTAGTTAGTTAGTTAGTTAGTTAGTTAGTTAGTTAGTAGTTAGTTAGTTAGTAGTTAGTTAGTTAGTTAGTTAGTTAGTTAGTTAGTTAGTTAGTTAGTTAGTTAGTTAGTTAGTTAGTTAGTTAGTTAGTTAGTTAGTTAGTTAGTTAGTTAGTTAGTAGTTAGTTAGTTAGTTAGTTAGTTAGTTAGTTAGTTAGTTAGTTAGTTAGTTAGTTAGTTAGTTAGTAGTTAGTTAGTTAGTTAGTTAGTTAGTTAGTTAGTTAGTTAGTTAGTTAGTTAGTTAGTTAGTTAGTTAGTTAGTTAGTTAGTTAGTTAGTTAGTTAGTTAGTTAGTTAGTTAGTTAGTTAGTAAGTTCATCAAATTAATTTTTGTTACATAGCAAAAGCAAATGATTTCCGTTAATTTCTCTGTATATTTTTGCGGAACGACAACAATACTTTACAAAACAAAGCATTTTGAAAATGAGAACGATGGGTTGTCATTATTGACAACAACGAGTTATTATAATGACAAAATGTTAACAAATATCTATCTATCTACCGGGTTTTCTCTCTGTGTACTTTTTTCCAAATGGAGATCAACATACATATTAATAGCTAATTTACAAGATAAGAACTCTATATACATATATATGTACATATAAGTACGTATGTATGTATATTAATATACATATGTATACTCTTTCAATAATGCAAAATTATTTGCAAATGTTTTTCTCTAACAATTAATTGTCACCTAAATATTCCATAATTAATTTCAATATCTTCTATATATTTTTTGTTATCATATTCAATATCAATCTAAATCCATGAGGAGTGTTTCAGTTCCCATGTCTTTTAAGGGATTATTAGTTTTCTAGGCTAGACATTTTCCATATAATATATCAGTTGTTTTCGGACCGTTGTAGAAATCGTTGTAAACGTTGCGTGAAAGGGAAATCGTGAATTTACAAGATTAAAAAAATAAAATAAAACAATGCATGAAAGTTTCTCAATAAATGTTAATGAAAGTTTCTATAACAAATACTCTCGCCACGAGCAAAATACAAATTTTAGTGAAAAATTTAATTGTGAATTGAAAAGAGATTTTGAGGGTGGTTAATGCGTTAAAAAGGTTTATAGAAAATTTGAAAATTTTGAATATATGTTTGTATCTTTATTTTTTGAGAACCCCTAAATTAATTTATTATTATGATTATTATTACTTTTGCTTCATTTGACTGACATGTCAATGTTAGGTTACACCACAAACAAAACTTTTAAATCATTATTATTTCACTGTTAATTTGCAAAACATAAATTAAATTTACATTCACATTATCACTGAGAATTTGTGTAGTACAGAAAAAGCTCGTGATAGATCGTCAAAGAATATGAAAAACCAAACACATTCACACACGAACACTACCTGATGACAAATTTTTTCTGATCTTGTTGTTTATCTTTAGCTCAGTAAAGAGAAGAAAATACATATAATAGAAGATCAACAATAATAACAAATAGTATATCTACTAAGATTCCAATAACAGTAACTAAAATAGAACCGGAGATGGAACATATAGTGCTATTGCATTTTCTTTAGTAGTAAGTACTATATAGATTCATTTTTAGAATAGTCAAAAGGCTAAAAGAGCCTGCATACTATTCAATAGACTGGTCTACAGATCAATCAATGGACCCGTTAGCAAACTAGTAAGCAGACCACTAAATATGCTAGTCGATAGACTAGTCAGTAGACGAGCCAAATTAGTCTATAGACTGTTCAAAAAACTTGCCCATATACAAGTCAATAGACTAGTCAACAGATTTGTTAAAAGTCTATTCTATATGTTAATCTATAGATTAGTCACACAGTGGTATAGGAAAAAAAAGAGGGAAATAATTCGGTAACTTCTAAACGGTTAATCCGATTTTAATGAAATTTGGTATGCACAAAGAGGAGGTGTTGCCGAGTTTAGGTTTTGAATTTGGACCTTATAGGCCAACCAGGGGCCCGACGGGGGGTCCTCAAATTAGGACACCTCGGCTAAATTTTTAAAACGATCCTATTTCTTCATTTGAGTTCTGATTTAAAAAAAATTTCGTATATAGAATCTCCTCATCGAGCACTATAAAAAATGTCGTCGTAGCAGTAAATTATCTCTTATAGTTTAGGAGATATTTGCATTTGAAAATTAAAATTTTAAAATTTTTACCGTCCTTACTTTAGTTTTTTTGATAATAGCGGGTCCAAATATTCCCGATTTTCGCCATTTTTTTTTATTCGCTTAACAACAAGTTTATATATCAAGCAGTGAAAGAATTATGTAAAAATCATGACTGTGTCCAAAGTTATAGACATTTTAATTTTAAAAATAAAAAAAAAACGATTTTTTGTCATTTTTTTTGGGAAAAAAGTATCTTTTTCTTTTTAAGTTATCTAAAAAGTTTCTAAGAAGATGTATATAGAATTTATACTTTTTGGAAAGCTAACTTTACATAAAGTACGATAAATGAAACAATACCTAAAAATTTTTGATACCGAGGGGACCAGGTCCATCCAAAAAAACCCTATTTTTTATGGAAAATTCAATTTTGAGCAAAAATTCTCAAGTCGATATCAAATTATAGTGACCTGTTTTGTATGACCCAATATGTTCTTAATCATTTTGTAACGGGTTTCGATAACCCCGCCCCTGGTATGGATATAATAGGCAAAAAACCAAAAAATCCCATTTTTGGGATTTTTTAAAACTTTTTTGGGAATTCCGGGATTTCTAATAAGAAAATAAAATTTTTATTGCAATTTGAAAAATTTGTATCTTCGCAAAAACTGAATAAAAAACATTTTTTAATTTTTTTTTTAAAGTATTCCGCAAATTTTTTAATTTTCAAAAATTATATACAGTTTTGAAAAATAGACAAAATTACCTTTCCATTGATATATAACATGCCTACCTAATGTTTTTTAAGTGACAAATTCATTAGGAAAACTAAACATCTTTTAGAAAATTTACCTAGTACTATTATTTTCATCCATAAGGTTAACTCTTAAATTTGTTACATATATGGATGAAAATAATTGTGCTATGTAAACGACATTTTTTATAGTGCTCGATGAGGAGATTCTATATACGAAATTTTTTTTAAATCGGAACTCAAATGAAGAAATAGGATCGTTTTAAAAATTTAACATAGCCGAGGTGCCCTAATTTGAGGACCCCCCGCCGGCCCCTGGTTGGCCTATAAGGTCCAAATTCAAAACCTAAACTCGACAACACCTCCTCTTTATGCATACCAAATTTCATTAAAATCGGATTAACCGTTTAGAAGTTACCGAATTATTTCCCTCTTTTTTTTTTCCTATACCACTGTGAGTCAGTAGACCAAATGAATAGTCAATAGATTAGTCTACATATTAGTTAATAGACTTTCCTATAGACTAACAAACTGGTTTATAGACTAGTCCATAAACTGATCAGTAGGCTAGTCAATAGACTAGCCAACTGTCTATCTTATAAGCTACTCTATAGGATAGTCAATAGACTATTCAATAAACTGGTTGATAGATCAGTCTATAGACCAGTCAATATGCTAGACAATAGACTAGTAAATAAACTAGTCAGTAGACTAGTAAATATACTAATCGATAGACTAGTCAATAAACTAGTAGATAGTCAATAGTCAATATACTATTCAAAAGATTAGTCATTGAACAAGTCGATAGATTTATTTATAGATTAGCTGAAAGACTAGTCAACAGACTAACCAATTGACTAGTCAGTAGATTAGCATTAGTCTTGTCTACATATATAATAGTCAATATACTAGTCAATAAACTAGTTGATAGACTATTCAATGAACTGGTCGATAAACTGTTAAAGAAAATAGTTTATAGACTAGTCAATAGACCAAATTAAATCGATTTGTTTAGGTACTAGTCAATAGACTTTCCGATAGACTTGCCGATAGACTTCTCTATAGACTAGTAAACAACCTGGTCAGTATATGAATCAATAAACTAGTCAATTGACTAGTCAATAAACCAGTCGATATACTAGTCAATAGACTAGCCAATAAACTGGTCGAAATAATAGTCACTAAACTAGTCTATAGATCTATTTATAGATTAGTTGAAAGACTAGTCGATAGAGTATTGAATGAACTAGTCGATACACGAGTCAATAAACTAGTCTATAGACTAGTCAGCAAAGTGGCAGTATATTAGTCAATAAGCTAGCCAGACCAGTCAATAAACTGGTTGAAAGATTATATATGTATATTATAGTCAATATATATAGTAGTCAATATAATAGTCGATATACTAGTTGATAGACTATTCAATGAACTGGTCGATAAATTATTAAAGAAGCAAGTTGACAGACTAGTCAATAGACCAAATTAGTTGTCAATAGATATGTTTATGTACTATTCAATAGACTAGCCGACAGACTTGTCTATAGAATAGTGAACAATATCGTTAGTATATTAGTTAATAAACTAGCCAATATACTAGTCAATAAACCAGTCGATATACTAGTCAATAGACTAGACAATAAACTAGTCGAAAGATTAGTTAATAAACTAGTCGTTAGATTAATTTAGAGATTAGTTGAAATACTAGTCAATAGACTTTTCAATGCACTAGTCGATACAGTAGGCAATAAACTAGTCGATAGACTAGTCAATAAACTAGTCAATATACTAGTTAATGAACTGGTCGAAATATTAGTCACTAAACTAGTCTATAGATCTATTTATGGATTAGTTGAAGGACTAGTCGATAGAGTATTGAATGAACTAGTCGATAAACTAGTCTATAGACTAGTCTGCAAAGTCGCAGTATATTAGTCAATAAACTAGCCAGCAGACTAGTCGATAAACTGGTCGAAATATTATATATGTATATTATAGTCAATATATATAATAGTCAATATACTAGTCTATAAAGTAGTTGAAAAACTATTCAATGAACTGGTCGATAAACTATTAAAGAAGCAAGTTGACAGACTAGTCAATAGACCAAATCAGTTGTCAATAGATTTGTTTATGTACTAGTCAATAGACTTGCCGACAGACTTGTCAATAGACTAGTAAACAATATGGTTAGTATATTAGTTAATAAGCTAGCCAATAGACTAGTCAATAAACCAGTCGATATACTAGTCTATAGACTAGGTAATAAACTGGTCGAAAGATTAGTCAATAAACTAGTCGTTAAATCAATTTAGGGATTAGTTGAAATACTAGTCAATAGACTTTTCAATGCACTAGTTGATACAGTAGACAATAAACCAGTCCATATACTAGTCAATATACTAGTCAATACACGAGTTAATGAACTGGTCGAAATATTAGTCACTAAACTAGTCTATAGATCTATTTATGGATTAGTTGAAAGACTAGTCGATAGAGTATTGAATGAACTAGTCGATAAACTAGTCAATAAACTAGTCTATAGACTAGTCTGCAAAGTCGCAGTGTATTAGTCAATAAGCTAGTCAGCAGACTAGTCAATAAACTGGTCGAAAGATTATATATGTATATTATAGTCAATATATATAATAGTCAATATAATAGTCGATAAACTAGTTGATAGACTATTCAATGAACTGGTCGATAAACTATTAAAAAAGCAAGTTGACGGACTAGTCAATAGATCAAATTAGTTGTCAATAGATATGTTTATGTACTATTCAACAGACTTGCCGACAGACTTGTCTATAGAATAGTGAACAATATGGTTAGTATATTAGTTAATAAACTAGCCAATATACTAGTCAATAAACCAGCCGATATACTAGTCAATAGACTAGGCAATAAACTGGTCGAAAGATTAGTCAATAAACTAGACGTTAGATCAATTTAGGGATTAGTTGACATACTAGTCAATAGACTTTTCAATGCACTAGTCGATACAGTAGACAATAAACTAGACAGTATACTAGTCAATATACTAGTCAATATACTAGTCAATACACTAGTTAATGAACTGGTCGAAATATTAGTCACTAAACTAGTCTATAGATGTATTTATGGATTAGTTGAAAGACTAGTCGATAGAGTATTGAATGAACTAGTCGATAAACTAGTCAATAAACTAGTCTATAGACTAGTCTGCAAAGTCGCAGTGTATTAGTCAATAAGCTAGCCAGCAGACTAGTCAATAAACTGGTCGAAAGATTATATATGTATATTATAGTCAATATACATAATAGTCAATATACTAGTCGATAAACTAGTTGATAGACTATTTAATGAACTGGTCGATAAACTATTAAAGAAGCAAATTGACAGACTAGTCAATAGACCAAATTAGTTTTCAATAGAATTGTTTATGTCAATAGACTTTCCGACAGACTTGTCTATAGGATAGTGAACAATATAGTTAGTATATTAGTAAATAAACTAGCCAATAGACTAGTCAATAGACTAGTCAAGAGACTAGTCAATAGACTCGGCAATAAACTGGTCGAAAGATGAGTCAATAAACTAGTCGTTAGATCTATTTAGGGATTAGTTGAAAGACTAGTCGATAGACTTTTCAATAAACTAGTCGATACAGTAGGCAATAAACTAGTCGATAAACTATTACGAAAATTACTTGATAGACTAATAAATACACCAAATGAGTTGTCAATTGATTAGTTTATGTACTAGTCAATAGATTTGTCTATAGCAAAGTCGCAGTATATTAGCCAGGAGACTAGTCAATAAACTAGTCGAAAGATTAGTCAATAAACTAGTTGAAAGATTAGTCAACAAACTAGTCGATAGATTAATCAACAAACTAGTCGATAGACTAGTCAATAAACTGGTCGATAAACTAGTCGATAGATTATTTTATAGACTAGTTGATAAGCAAGTCACTCGAGTAGTCTCTAGACTAAATACAATTTCAAAATTGAAAACCTCCAGGCATGTGAAAAGTAAAAAGAGATCAGAAGCAGACAGTGAGATCAGTTGAAATACTACAAACAGTTTGTGTAAGTGGGAGTGATAATGATGATAAGTTCTTTTCTTATACTTATTTTTTTTTTTTTAGTAGTAGTGGTGAAGGTGTACTAAATACATAGATAATAATAAATAAATTCGTTTTTTTTCTTCTTGTTGTTATAGTTATTTAAATATATATAAAATTGTTTTTGTGTATGAGAATATAAACAGAATTTACACACAGATTAAGATCACTGACAAGATGAAAATATGATTGTGGTTATTATTATTATTTTTTTCATATTATTTATTTGCTTTTCTTTCCATAACGTATTCAAAACTTTAGGATAAATGATCAAATAATTTTAGTCTTTGTTCAGACTACGGAGCGAGCAATACTGGGGATTTTGGATTAAAAAAACAAAACAACGGTGAAAATAAAATATTTAAAATTTTATAGAAAATTTAATTAACACACAAAAAAAAAAAAAAACTAATTGCTATAAAAAAATAATACATATTTTTAAAACTAGCACAGGAAATGGAATTTTGTAATTAAACAGTGAAGTGATTTTGCTTAAGTTTTAATAGGATTTTAATAGAAATTTGTTATATAATATTTTAAAAAATATTACAAAAATTTTAAAATAATTCCATACATTTTTTTTTTAATTTTCTTTAAAAAGTAAGAGAAATGAAAAATTCTAAAAATTTAACAAAAGCCATGTTTCAATACCATTCTATACCCGTGGAATTGTAAAGATATCTGCGATATTAATTAAGCTATTGTATTCAATACTAAAACGAACTTCAAATAAAACTAAAAATACAAAGAAAACTGAAATTAAAAAAAACCCCTGTATTTTTTTCATAATGAAAAGTGATGTAAAAAAAAATCTAAAACTAAGTTAAACACAGAGATCTCTAATATACACAAATAAATAATAATACAAAAAAAAAAAAAAGAAAAATATATGATGAAATTATCATTTAAATCAAATTGAATTAAATTCGAAAAAAATAAAATAACAGACATTTAATTTCAAGTGTGATTTAAGTAATCCGAAGAAGAAAAAAAATCTTAAAATTCTACTTTATTCGAAAGTGTCTAAACTTTAACGTCATCTCCGCCGCCTGCTCGTGATCTGTATATGTAGTGGAACCATTGTTGGATCAAATACAAACGTCAAATACAAATAAAATTACAATTAATTTTCATTTATGTCAGACCCCACAATCAACAAACTTTTAGTGTGATTTTTGTATTAAATAAAGTTTTTTTTTTTCGCTGAAAAAGATCTCTTGTTATAAAAAGTACTAATTTAAAATCCATAAAAATATTGCCGAAAAAAAAAAAAAAAATCATAATTTTTTTCTATAAGTGTAAAAAGAGATTTGAATTTTTGTTAATAATTTATAAGTGTGAACAGAGTTTTCATCTTACTTCAAAATGGGTGGCGAAGAAGTTGCTACGGAAACGGTTTATATGCCGCCAACTTCAAAATTCGATGAATTTTGTATACGTCGCGGTATAAATCCGAATTTGATTATGTTGAAAATTACGCTGTTTGTTATGTATGGAGGTAAGTTGCATTTGAATTATTTGAGTTATAGATCAAAAGGTAAAAATTATCTTAAGGATTCGAAACAAGTCTATACAACACTCTATAGTTCAGTCTATATATCAGTCTATAGGCAAGACTATAGATTAGTCTATAGTCAAAAAAAATTAGACTATAGTCAAGGCTATAGATCAGCCTATAGTCAAGACTATAGATCAGTCTATATTCAAGACTATAGATCAGTCTATAGTCAATACTATAGAACAGTATATAGTCAAGATTATAGAACAGTCTATAGTCAAGACTATAGAACGGTTTTTAGTCAAGACTATAGAACAGTCTATAGTCAAGACTATAGCACAGTCTATAGTCAAGACTATGGATCAGTCTATAGTTAAGACTACAGATCAGTTTATAGACAAGACCATAGATCAGTCTATAGTCAAGACTATAGATCAGTCTATAGTCAATACAATAGATCAGTCTAAAGTCAAGACTATAGATTATTCTATAGTCAAGACCATAGATTAGTCTGTAGTCAAGACTATGGAACAGTCTATAGTCAAAACTGTAGATCAGTCTATAGTCAAGACTATAGATCAGTCTATAGTCAAGACTATAGATCAGTCTATAGTCAAGACTATAGAGTAGTCTATAGTCAAGAATATAGATCAGTCTATAGTCAAGACTATAGAGTAGTCTATAGTCAAGACTATAGATTAGTCTATAGGCAAAACTATAGATCAGTCTGTAGTCAAGACTATAGATCAGTCTATAGACAAGACTATAGATCAGTCTATAGTCAAGACTATAGTTCAGTTTATAGTCAAGACTATAGGTTAGTCTAAAGTCAAGACTATAAATCAGTCTATAGTCAAAACTGTATATCAGTCTATAGACAAGACTATAGATCATTCTATAGTCATGATCAGTCTTTTGTCAAGACTATAGATCAGCCTATAGTCAAAACTACAGATCAATCTAAAGTGAAGACTACAGTTCAATCTATAGTCAAGACTACAGATCAGCCTATCATCAAAATTATAGATCAGTCTATAGTCAAGACTGTAGATCAATCTACAGTCAAGACTAAAGATCAGTCTATAGTCAAGGCTATAGATCAATCTATCGATCAGTCTATAGTCAAGACTATAGATCAGTCTATAGTTAAGAATATAGATCAGAC
Source organism: Lucilia sericata (assembly GCF_015586225.1). Classification (NCBI taxonomy): domain Eukaryota; kingdom Metazoa; phylum Arthropoda; class Insecta; order Diptera; family Calliphoridae; genus Lucilia; species Lucilia sericata. The sequence goes on along the minus strand of NW_023994384.1, from coordinate 90,067 downwards.
TATAGTCAAGAATATAAATCAGACTTAGTCAACGGTATAGATCAGTCTATAGTCAAGACTATAGATTAGTCTATAGACAAGACTGTATATCAGTCTATAGACAAGACTATAGATCATTTTATAGTCATGACTATATATCACTGTATATTCAGGAATTGTGATCAGTCTATAGTACAGATTATAGACCAGTCTATAGTCAAAAGTATAGACCAGTCTATAGTCAAAAGTATAGACCAGTCTATAGTCAAGACTATAGATCAATCACCAGCCAAGACTATAGATCAATCACCAGTCAAGACTATAGATCAGTCTATAGTCAAGACTATAGATCAGTCTATGGTCAAGACTGTCGATCAGTCTATAGTCAAGACTGCAGACCAGTCTAAACTGAATTTTATTTCAAATTTTTTAACAAATAATCAATTGAAATTATTTTGACTACCTAAATGTGTTATGTTCATCTTTTACACTAGATATTTTAAAACATATTAATTGACAGATTCCTAAAGTAACAAAACATATAATAAATTATCAAAATGACAGTGAAATGTATATTAATATACAATGATATTTCGAAATTTACTTAAATACTGGTAGCAGCAGCTATGAAAAAAAAAACTAAAATCACATGTATGCTTGACAATATTCTAAACAAAACTAAATGACTTCAAATTAGATGAAATGTTTGTATATTTTAGTTTATGTCTCATACGTACATATATTCATCTTTAACTAATGAATATAAATTCAGAGTCACTGTCAAATTCACTGGACACTCTCGGGACAAACACTAACTATATACATACATATTTATATATGCTGCAGCAGCGGATGATGAGACAATATTAAAGACAATATTTTAGTCACAGTAGTGGGTAGATTAAAAGAAAACTCATGCAAAATAATATGCTACATGAAATACACTGAGCGAAATTAAATGCTAAACATTTTGCATTTTTATTAGAACAAATTTTTTATTCCGCCAGAAGGAATTGATTTTTAATCTCAAGCCCATATTCTAGTCCATATCTAGATCAGTCAGGTCATTATAAAATCTATAGTCTTTATTTTAATATATTCTTTGATCTGGACTATATTTTCGGGCCTTTAGTTTAGAATACAGTCGTATATATAGCTTAGTCCATAGTCTGCATTGTATTTTGAACTGTAGCATTGACTACAGTCTAATATATAGCCTTCACTTTAGTCTAGACTATTATTGTGCCTATTAACAGTCTAGGATACAGTTGATGTATTAATTACAGTCTAGCAGTAGCTAAAGTCTATAGTCTTGACTATATTCTAATCTTCTGTAGTCTAATCTATAGTATGCAGTCTAGTCGATATAATTGAGTACAGTCTTATCGATAATGTGGACTATATCAATACTAGTCTGAAATGTGGATTATAATCTAGTCTATAGTCTGGATTATAGTATAGTCTATAGTTTGGACTATAAGACTATAGTATGAAATATAGTCAGGTCTATAATCTGGCTAATAATCAGAACTATAGTCTGTATAGTCTGAACGATTGACTAGTCTATAATCATGTCTGGACAACAGTATAATCTGTAATCTGGACTATAGTCATGACTATAGTTTAGTTTCTAGTCTAGTCTATAGTTTGGACTATAGTCAGGACTACAATCTGCACTATAGTCTAGATTGTAGTCAAGTCTATAGTCAAGACAATGGCATAGTCTAGAATAGATTGAACTTTAGTTTACTGTACAAATTGAACTATGGTCTTGTTTATAGTTGGACCGTACTTAAGTCTATGGTCTGAACTAATTTAGCCTATAGCTCGGACTTTAGTTTAGCCTACAAACTGGACTATAGTCCAGGCGATAGTCAGAACTATAGACTAGTCTGTAATCAGGACTATAGTCTGAACCATTGACTGGTCTATAATCATGTATGTAAACAGTAGTAGTATAGTCTAGTTTCTAGTCTGGACTCTAGTGTAGTCTATAGTCAGAACAATAGTCTGGACTGTAGTTTAATCTATAGACTATAGTCTAGACTATAGTCAGGGCCATAGTTTTGACTATAGTCTGGATTATAGTCTTTTGTCTAGCTTATACTCCGAACAGTAGTTTAGTCCATAGTCAGAACTATAGTCTATTCTATGGTATGAACCATATTCTAGTCTATAGTCTCATATATAGTAGTCCATAGTCAATAATTTGGACTATAGTCTAACCTGCAGTCAGAACTGTAGTCTACTCTATATTCTGGACCATAGTATTGTCAATATTCTAGAATATAGCCTAGTCTATATCCTGGATTATATCCTAGTCTAGTCTAGCGTATAGTCTGCACTATAGTCTAGTCTTTAGTATATACTACAGTCTAGTCTATAGTCCAGACTAATCTAGTCTGGTGTATAGTCAATATAGCTTAATCAATAGTCAGGACTATAGTCTAGTGTATACTATGGATTACTCTCTAGTCTATAGTGAGAACTATAGTCTGAACTATAATCTGCTCCATATTCTGGTCTATAGTGTAGACTATAGTTAAGTCTATAGTTTGTCTACTATATAGTCTGGACTAGTACATATTGTAGCCTATTTTCTTGACTATAGTCTAGGGTATAGTCTTAACTATAGTCAAGACTATAGCCTGAACTATAGTCTGCACTATAGTCAAGACAACAGTCTGAACTGCAGTTCATTATAATCTAAACTATAGTGTAGTCATATTGTATAGTCCTCCCTATAATCTAGTTTACGTCTCGACTACTGTAAGTCTAGCTAACTATAGTTTATTTTATAATGTCATGGGAATATTTAGTAGCCTTTATAGTCCATAAGCTGATCTAAAGCATTAATTATAGCCTAGTATTAAACCATACTACCCTAGTAAACAAAGTTTATTGTTTTGATTTAAAAAAAATTGCGAAAATTACAAGACAAATAAACGACATACAAATACAAAATAACAGATTCATTATATACTTTAGATGTGATGAATTAGATTTATATCACATTTTCAATGTTAGATGTAGTATGATATGATTTAAATGGAAAATTTTAAGGGAAAGACTGCCAAAAGATAGAAATGAAATAAATTAATAAAAATTTAATATTTAATTAATTTTTAAATAATAATTATTTATGAAAGGAGGACAAGTCAATGAACCGTAATTCGAAATATCGTGTTGTGTTTCAAAATCTGTTAGCGCTTTAGAGATTTAATTGGTTGAGGAAGATTCTCTCTATAAATCCTAAAGTTTAGATATAAATGGCATGGGAATGTTCTATATAAATTACATTAACTGACAATCATGAACAAATTTTCTTCTCACATATGAAGAAATCATTTCAAAAAATAAGAAATAAATTTATTAGGGGGATATTTTTTTGAAATTTTAAAATGGAAAATAGTTTATTTTTGATACCAGGAAAGATATAGTTTCGAAAAGTTCACTTTATGATATTTAGGCCTATGTAAAATTCTATCTCAATCGGGATCTGTATGGTATGCTTGTCGTAAGAAAATCCTCCCTAATAAAGACATATTTACTTACTTACTATCTCTAGTAAAATTAGTGTATTAAATTAAACTACACTATATCACTAAACCAGAATGACCGTCATTTGTCTTAGATTTTTTGTTCTACTTCATAGTTTAATTCAAATCTATATAGAAGCAAAATATCTATTTAACTACACTCCTCTAACATTGTCCAGGTCTCGATGTTAAATTGTTGGAGGGTAAATTTCAACCTAGTTACAGTTTTACTATACATATACATAAATACATAGTAGTTAGTTATAGTAGTACAAAAACTACAACAAATAAAAGGAAATGACATTAAAAAGATATAAAACTTTTATATTCTACCGACAAAACGTCTTGACGGTCAATGGCAATTAAAAATGAAAACAAAATAGTAGTAAAATAAAACAAAAAAGAAAAAAAACTTAAATAAAATTTTAATTTTTGTTTATTTATTTTTCTTAGTAACAATAATTTGTTGTTGTAAAATTTGAAGAACATAACCAAGCAGCATAATTAATTAACTAAACTACAAGTAATTATAAGAAAAAGTTGAGTCATTCCATTTACACTAGTAATTATGAAATTTGACATATTTTTGACATTTTTATAAATAGAATAAGTAAAAACATTCTTTTAAGAATAACATCCTAAAAGTTTGATTACTACAAACTAATGACTCAAGGTTCTTAAAAAACTTGATAAAACCGGTTTTTCCATGTACGTAAACAAAGTAGCTCAAGTTATAAAATTTTGATATCGTTAGGTTTATGGGTGCCAAAATTTTGGTTTAAAAAACAAATCATAAACCTAAATATGTTTTCTTTTTTTATGCTTTTATGACTTCCAAAGTACCCAAATGTTAAATTGTACATGCTTTTCAGTCAGATAAGACTAGATTAATATTATTAGCAAAACGTGATCATTTGACGTAATTATTTTGAATTAAAGAAACGTTTTCATTATAACAACCCCCCAAAAAAATATTATAGCCGCATTTTAAGGCGGCAAATAAAAGTTTATGATTTTTAAACAAGTAATAAGAACCACCTTATTAAACGATTTCAAAGAATTTTGAAACAAAATAAATCTTAGAGAAGGCAAAAAGACAAATACCGTGAAATCAAATCATGGGTCTTATAGCAGAAATGTTTTTTTCAGGTAGTATCTAACCTGCTGGATTTGACCAGTGACATTGCTTAAATGTGGTCGACAGTCTAGTTGTAGTCGATAGTCTAGTCGATAGTCTAATTGATAGTCTATTCTAAAGTCTAGTCTATAGTCTAGTCTAAAGTCTAGTCTATAGTCTAGTCTATAGTCTAGTCTAAAGTCTAGTCTATAGTCTAGTCGATAGTCTAATTGATAGTCTATTCTAAAGTCTAGTCTATAGTCTAGTCTAAAGTCTAGTCTATAGTCTAGTCTATAGTCTAGTCTAGTCTAAAGTCCTAGTCTATAGTCTAGTCTAACGTCTAGTCTATAGTCTAGTCTATAGTCTAGTCTATAGTCTAGTCTATAGTCTAGTCTATAGTCTAGTCTATAGTCTAGTCTATAGTCTAGTCTATAGTCTAGTCTATAGTCTAGTCTATAGTCTAGTCTATATCTAGTCTATAGTCTAGTCTATAGTCTAGTCTATAGTCTAGTCTATAGTCTAGTCTATAGTCTAGTCTATAGTCTAGTCTAATAGTCTAGTCTATAGTCTAGTCTATAGTCTAGTCTATAGTCTAGTCTATAGTCTAGTCTATAGTCTAGTCTATAGTCTAGTCTATAGTCTAGTCTATAGTCCTAGTCTATAGTCTAGTCTATAGTCTAGTCTATAGTCTAGTCTATAGTCTAGTCTATAGTCTAGTCTATAGTCTAATCTAGTCTAGTCTATAGTCTAGTCTATAGTCTAGTCTATAGTCTAGTCTATAGTCTAGTCTATAGTCTAGTCTATAGTCTAGTCTATAGTCTAGTCTATAGTCTAGTCTATAGTCTAGTCTATAGTCTAGTCTATAGTCTAGTCTATAGTCTAGTCTATAGTCTAGTCTATAGTCTAGTCTATAGTCTAGTCTATAGTCTAGTCTATAGTCTAGTCTATAGTCTAGTCTATAGTTTAGTCTATAGTCTAGTCTATAGTCTAGTCTATAGTCTAGTCTATAGTCTAGTCTATAGTCTAGTCTATAGTCTAGTCTATAGTCTAGTCTATAGTCTAGTCTATAGTCTAGTCTATAGTCTAGTCTATAGTCTAGTCTATAGTCTAGTCTATAGTATAGTATATAGTCTAGTCTATAGTATAGTCTATAGTCTAGTCTATAGTCTAGTCTACAGTCTAGTCTAGTCTAGTCTATAGTCTAGTCTATAGTCTAGTCTATAGTCTAGTCTAGTCTATAGTCTAGTCTATAGTCTAGTCTATAGTCTAGTCTATAGTCTAGTCTATAGTCTAGTCTATAGTCTAGTCTATAGTCTAGTCTATAGTCTAGTCTATAGTCTAGTCTATAGTCTAGTCTATAGTCTAGTCTATAGTCTAGTCTATAGTCTAGTCTAGTCTAGTCTAGTCTATAGTCTAGTCTATAGTCTAGTCTATAGTCTAGTCTATAGTCTAGTCTATAGTCTAGTCTATAGTCTAGTCTATAGTCTAGTCTATAGTCTAGTCTATAGTCTAGTCTATAGTCTAGTCTATAGTCTAGTCTATAGTCTAGTCCTATAGTCTAGTCTATAGTCTAGGCTATAGTCTAGTTTATAGTCAATAATCTGGTCTTAAGTATATGGTCTGGTCTAAAGTCGTTAGTCTAGTCTATAGTCTGCAACCTGCAAACTGTTGATAAAGCGTATCACCAACCCAAACTACATGTAGTTACAGGATAAGAGTGTTTAAATTTCCATCTTTCCCATCTACTCTTCTGTAATTGTTGTTGTTTGCATCTTAGTGCTTAAAATACAACAATTTGTTATTATTTATTTAACATTGTAAATCATCATGAAAAAAGAACTATAAAAACTTTATTTTCGTTTAGATAAAGAAGCACCAACTAAAAAAAAGTAGAGAAAATGTCAAAAACGCCATATAAATTCTGTGGGAATTGCGTCATTTGTTGATGGTGCTTTCATCTTCATGTTGCATTTTTCATTTTCCACTATTTTCCATCCAGACCCCCTTTAACAGCCAATTTGAGCCATTACTTCAGTGGTGGTTTTTATATAAATATTTTTCCTTATCACTCGGTTGCTTTAAATATTCACATTTATTTGTTTTTGCATTATAACTAACCAGTATAAATATAAAGCTTAAATTTATTTGTATTTCGTAACTTTTTTTTACCCGTTTTTGAATATTTTTTATAGTCACTCAAAGAGGAAAATAAAAATTAAATAAAAAATATTATTATTTATTTAGTTATAAATGCAGTTTTTTTTGTTGAACAAAAAAATTTAGCGGAATAATAAATAAAAATGTTTTTTGTATGTATGTGCACTTTTGATGGTAGTAAAGGCAGTGAGGGGCAGTTTTTCTTATTTTTTTGTTAATTACTATATCAACAAAGATAATCTAAACATTTAGAAAGTATACTCAATAAAATATTGATTTTAAAGGATTTATACTTAAACATTGATATTTTGTTAAGAATATTGCCCATGTCTGGTGTACGTAAAGGGACCTTGATGTTGATGAAATAGAAAAAAATATTTTAACATTTTCATTTATGTCAATAAATTTATTTATATAAGGGTCATTAAGTATCAATTTATGTTTCATTCGGTTTTTATTTTATTTAATTTAAAATTTGTTTGGATTAAAATTACAAAGGTCTTTTTAAAGTGTTCATTATTATAATAAATATCTTCAACGACTGATCACGTTTTATCTGAAAGAAGAATCAAATTAAAAAGTAAACATGACCATTGGTATTGATGTATTGATTTACTAGAACTGACATAGAGTTGAATTAGAACTGAACTAGAACTGAACTAAAACTGAACTAGAACTGAACTAGAACTGAACTAGAACTGAACTAGAACTGAACTAGAACTGAACTAAAACTGAACTAGAACTGAACTAGAACTGAACTAGAACTGAACTAGAACTGAACTAGAACTGAACTAGAATTGAACTAGAACTGAACTAGAACTGAACTAGAACTGAACTAGAACTGAACTAGAACTGAACTAGAACTGAACTAGAACTGAACTAGAACTGAACTAGAACTGAACTAGAACTGAACTAGAACTGAACTAGAACTGAACTAGAACTGAACTAGAACTGAACTAGAACTGAACTAGAACTGAACTAAAACTGAACTAGAACTGAACTAGAACTGAACTAGAACTGAACTAGAATTGAACTAGAACTGAACTAGAACTGAACTAGAACTGAACTAGAACTGAACTAGAACTGAACTAGAACTGAACTAGAACTGAACTAGAACTGAACTAGAACTGAACTAGAACTTGAAACTAGAACTGAACTAGAACTGAACTAGAACTGAACTAACTGGAACTAGAACTGAACTAGAACTGAACTAGAACTGAACTAGAACTGAACTAGAACTGAACTAGAACGAACTAGAACTGAAATAGAACTGAAACTAGAACTGAACTAGAACTGAACTAGAACTGAACTAGAACTGAACTAGAACTGAATAGAACTGAAACTAGAACTGGAACTAGAACTGAACTAGAACTGAACTAGAACTGAACTAGAACTGAACTAGAACTGAACTAGAACTGAACTAGAACTGAACTAGAACTGAACTAGAACTGAACTAGAACTGAACTAGAACTGAACTAGAACTGAACTAGAACTGAACTAGAACTGAACCTAGAACTGAACTAGAACTGAAACTAGAACTGAACTAGAACCTGAACTAGAACTGAACTAGAACTGAACTAGAACTGAATAGAACTGAACTAGAACTGACTAGAACTGAACTAGAACTGAACTAGAACTGAACTAGAACTGAACTAGAACTGACCTAGAACTGAACACTGAACTAGAACTAGAACTGAACTAGAACTGAACTAGAACTGAACTAGAACTGAACTAGAACTGAACTAGAACTGAACTAGAACTGAACTAGAACTGAACTAGAACTGAACTAGAACTGAACTAGAACTGAACTAGAACTGAACTAGAACTGAACTGAACTAGAACTGAACTAGAGCTGAACTAGAACTGAACTAGAACTGAACTAGAACTGAACTAGAACTGAACTAGAACTGAACTAGAACTGAACTAGAGCTGAACTAGAACTGTTGAGTCAAAAATTAGATTTGTGGTAATTTTTTTTCTATTTATTTAAAAATTAATTTTTGTTTATTTAAATATTTGGCTTTTTTGTTTGTCATTATTTGCATTTCCTCTGTTTATAATTATAATTTATTATTAAAATTATAATATTTTTCATTCTATTTTTAGTGTTTTTTTCTTAATTTTATTTTTTGATAAGAAACTCCCAACCTTAATCCAAAAATATTACGTTGTGAACTTGACAAAACGCAGGCAGTCATAAAGTTTAAATACGTCAAGTGCTCACGTTTTACGTGGAGCACAGTCTAACAAGTTATCTTTTTATAAGATAAATATTTTTTAAATGTTATTTGCGTTATAAAGTTATAGAGTTTATTAAATTTAAACAAATAATGCAACTTAATTTAAAAAAATAAATACAATTCAAAACTTAAGCATTTATGACATAAATTTTGCGTGTCATGGTATGAAACCAACTGTTATCAAACTGACAATGATTTTGTAAACAGAAAATGTCTGTTTTAGAATTTAAATGCTGCTGTTTTTAAAATTGTGGAATCGAAAAAAATTTAAAAAAATATACGTTAAACAAAAAGAAAACACGCACATATCCACATAAACGCCCCCATTATAGTTTTGTGGATTCTACAAATTATATTTATTAATTTACATTTATTCCTTTATTGTTATTTTTTATTAATTTCACTTTATGTTGTTGTAGTTTAAACAACAACTGAAGCAGATAATTAACAAATAAAATATGATGAACAAAATGATCATAATGATGTTGATGATTATGATGTTGTTAAATGAAATAATATTTAATTTACGCAACAAAGCCTTCAACACTTAAACATGCATTTGTTTAATCAAACAGACAGGAAACGGATATAAAAAACGTGTGTACAAAGAGAAATATTTAATAATACTATATGTTTTTTTTTGCTGTTGGTTCATATTTGTAATTTCTTTTGTTGTAAATTTAATGGATAAATGTGTGTGTATGTATGTTGTACATTTACTATGTAAATACATTGCATATGTTTGTGAAAGTATATTTTTTTTTTGTTATGCACATTATAAATAAAAAATTGTACGACCTTTAACCCAGCAAACGTTTGTAAGACAAAAATGATAGTCTAGTCTTTCTAGATGTCAGTTAGAAGATCTACTAGTAGAAGTCACTTCCAAGTGTCCCAAGAGTATGCCTTCATGAGAAACACATCTTTCGGTTGGAGTATAAGAATACTTATACTATGGCAATTAAATTCATAAGACCAAGCAAAATACTCTTCATTGACTTCCGCTTTAGAAAATGTTTGCTGTGTTTTTTTTGTGAAACATTTGAGTGAGTGCATAATTGTTAATTAATTTATTTACATTGTTCGTGTTGTATGTTGTAGTCAAAGTCTATAATTGCTGCTGAATTTATTATTCAAGTATGTAATGATGGATCATAGAGCCTGATGATTAATCATTTGATTTAATGAAATAGATTAATTCAATATTTTTTTTTTGGAATAATTGTGGAATATGATAAAGAGGAGTTCTGAGCATATTTTCAAATGATATATCAATTAAAAGGATTTTTAAATAATTTTATTAAATTTATTATAAAACATGATGTGACATACACGGACAAATTTCATACATTGAAGTAGTCTAAAAAGGTATTAATAATAATGTGTTTATAATTCATTAGTCATCTTGTCAGTGAAGATTTAGAAGCTGTGTACGTTTTTCATGCGATTTATAATGACTATTTTTTCTACACAGAGGGAAAAGGAAATATAAACGCCTGGTACCAAATTGACACCAACGAGTTTATAATTTTGCAAAGTATATACATACGTACGACAACACTATGTAATGTTTACATCGCAACGTTGCACAGTGGTATAGGAAAAAAAAAAAGAGGGAAATAATTCGGTAACTTCTAACGGTTAATCCGATTTTAATGAAATTTGGTGTGCACAAAGAGGAGGTGTTGTCGAGTTTAGGTTTTGAATTTGGACCTTATAGGCCAACCAGGGGCCCGGCGGGGGGTCATCAAATTAGGACACCTCGGCTATGTTAAATTTTTAAAACGATCCTATTTCTTCATTTGAGTTCCGATTTAAAAAAAATTTCGTATATAGAATCTCCTCATCGAGCACTATAAAAATGTTGTCATAGCAGTAAATTATCTCTTATAGTTTAGGAGATATTCGCATTTGAAAATTAAAATTTTAAAATTTTTTACCGTCCTTACTTTAGTTTTTTTGATAATAGCAGGTCCAAATATTCCCGATTTTCGCCATTTTGTTTTTATTCGCTTAACAACAAGTTTATATATCAAGCAGTGAAAGAATTATGTAAAAATCATGACTGAGTCCAAAGTTATAGGCATTTTAATTTAAAAAATTAAAAAAAGGCGATTTTTTGTCATTTTTTTTGGGAAAAAAGTATCTTTTTCTTTTTAAGTTATCTAAAAAGTTTCTAAGAAGATGTATATAGAATTTATACTTTTTGGAAAGCTGACTTTACATAAAGTACGATAAATGAAACAAAACCTAAAAATTTTTGATACCGAGGGGACCAGGTCCATCCAAAAAAACCCTATTTTTTATGGAAAATTAAATTTTGAGCAAAAATTCTCAAATCGCATAGTCGATATCAAATTATAGTGACCTGTTTTATATGACGCAATATGTTCTTAATCATTTTGTAACGGGTTTCGATAACCCCGCCCCTGGTATGGATATAATAGGCAAAAACTAAAAAATCCCATTTTTGGGATTTTTTAAAACTTTTTTGGGAATTCCGGGATTTCTAATAAGAAAATTCGAAATTTTGATTTAATTTTGGATTTTAAGTAAAAAATCTACCTAACTGTAAAATTTCATCAAAAAATATTCATAAATAAAATTTTTATTGCAATTAGAAAAATTTGTATCTTCGCAAAACTGAATAAAAAACATTTTTTAATTTTTTTTAAAAAAGTATTCCGCGAATTTTTTAATTTTCAAAAATTATATACAGTTTTGAAAAATAGACAAAATTACCTTTTTTTTAAGTGACAAATTAATTAGGGAAAACTCAACATCTTTTAGAAAATTTGCCTAGCACTATTATTTTCATCCATAAGGTTAACTCTTAAATTTGTTACATATATGGATGAAAATAATAGTGCTAGGTAAATTTTCTAAAAGATGTTGAGTTTTCCCTAATTAATTTGTCACTTAAAAAACATTAGGTAGGCATGTATATATCAATGGAAAGGTAATTTTGTCTATTTTTCAAAACTGTATATAATTTTTGAAAATTAAAAAATTCGCGGAATACTTTTTTTAAAAAAAATTTAAAATGTTTTTTATTCAGTTTTTGCGAAGATACAAATTTTTCAAATTGCAATAAAAATTTTATTTATGAATATTTTTTGATGAAATTTTACAGTTAGGTAGATTTTTTTACTCAAAATCCAAAATTAAATAAAAATTTCGAATTTCTTATTAGAAATCCCGGAATTCCCAAAAAAGTTTTAAAAATCCCAAAAATGGGATTTTTGGTTTTTTTGCCTATTATATCCATACCAGGGGCGGGGTTATCGAAACCCGTTACAAAATGATTAAGAACTTATTGGGTCATATAAAACAGGTCACTATAATTTGATATCGACTATGCGATTTGAGAATTTTTGCTCAAAATTTAATTTTCCATAAAAATAGGGTTTTTTTGGATGGACCTGGTCCCCTCGGTATCAAAAATTTTTAGGTTTTGTTCATTTATCGTATTTTATGTAAAGTCAGCTTTCCAAAAAGTATAAATTCTATATACATCTTCTTAGAAACTTTTTAGATAACTTAAAAAGAAAAAGATACTTTTTTCCCAAAAAAATGACAAAAAATCGCCTTTTTTTTAATTTTTTAAATTTAAATGCCTATAACTTTGGACTCAGTCATGATTTTTACATAATTCTTTCACTGCTTGGTATATAAACTTGTTGTTAAGCAAATAAAAAAAAATGGCGAAAATCGGAAATATTTGGACCTGCTATTATCAAAAAAACTAAAGTAAGGACGGTAAAAATTTTAAAATTTTAATATTCAAATGCGAATATCTCCTAAACTATAAGAGATAATTTACTGCTACGACAACATTTTTTATAGTGCTCGATGAGGAGATTCTATATACGAAATTTTTTTTAAATCGGAACTCAAATGAAGAAATAGGATCGTTTTAAAAATTTAACATAGCCGAGGTGTCCTAATTTGAGGACCCCCCGCCCGGGCCCCTGGTTTTGGCCTATAAGGTCCAAATTCAAAACTAAATCGGACAACACCTCCTCTTGTGCATACCAAAATTCCATTAAAATCGGATTAACCGTTTAGAAGTTTACCGAATTATTTCCCTCTTTTTTTTTTCCTATACCACTGTGCGTTGTCAACATTGCAACCATTCGTAGTCGAAATCTAAAAATTTTAGTAGTTAGTTAGTTAGTTAGTTAGTTAGTTAGTTAGTTAGTAGTTGTTAGTTAGTTAGTTAGTTAGGTAGTTAGTTAGTTAGTAGTTAGTTAGTTCGTAGTTAGTTAGTTAGTTAGTTAGTTAGTTAGTTAGTTAGTTAGTTAGTTAGTTAGTTAGTTAGTTAGTTAGTTAGTAGTAGTTAGTTAGTTAGTAGTTAGTTAGTTAGTAGTTAGTTAGTAGTTAGTTAGTTAGTTAGTTAGTTAGTTAGTTAGTTAGTTAGTGTTAGTTAGTTAGTTAGTAGTTAGTTAGTAGTTAGTAGTTAGTTAGTTAGTAGTAGTTAGTTAGTTAGTTAGTTAGTTAGTTAGTTAGTTAGTTAGTTAGTTAGTTAGTTAGTTAGTTAGTAGTTAGTTAGTTAGTAGTTAGTTAGTTAGTTAGTTAGTTAGTTAGTTAGTTAGTAGTTAGTTAGTTAGTTAGTTAGTTAGTTAGTTAGTTAGTTAGTTAGTTAGTAGTTAGTTAGTTAGTAGTTAGTTAGTTAGTTAGTAGTTAGTAGTTAGTTAGTTAGTTAGTTAGTTAGTTAGTTAGTTAGTTAGTTAGTTAGTTAGTTAGTTAGTTAGTTAGTTAGTTAGTTAGTTAGTTAGTTAGTTAGTTAGTTAGTTAGTTAGTTAGTTAGTTAGTAGTTAGTTAGTTAGTTAGTTAGTTAGTTAGTTAGTAGTTAGTTAGTTAGTTAGTTAGTTAGTTAGTTAGTTAGTTAGTAGTTAGTTAGTTAGTTAGTTAGTTAGTTAGTTAGTTAGTTAGTTAGTTAGTTAGTTAGTTAGTTAGTTAGTTAGTAGTTAGTTAGTTAGTAGTAGTTAGTTAGTTAGTAGTTAGTTAGTAGTTTAGTAGTAGTTAGTAGTAGTTAGTTTAGTTAGTTAGTTAGTTAGTTAGTTAGTTAGTTAGTTAGTTAGTTAGTTAGTTAGTTAGTTAGTTAGTTAGTTAGTTAGTTAGTTAGTTAGTTAGTAGAGTTAGTTAGTTAGTTAGGTTAGTTAGTTAGTTAGTTAGTTAGTTAGTTAGTTAGTTAGTTAGTTAGTAGTTAGTTAGTTAGTTAGTTAGTTAGTTAGTTAGTTAGTTAGTTAGTAGTTAGTTAGTTAGTTAGTTAGTTAGTTAGTTAGTTAGTTAGTTAGTAGTTAGTTAGTTAGTTAGTTTAGTTAGTTAGTTAGTTAGTTAGTTAGTAGTTAGTTAGTTAGTTAGTTAGTTAGTTAGTTAGTTAGTTAGTTAGTTAGTTAGTTAGTTAGTTAGTTAGTTAGTTAGTAGTTAGTTAGTTAGTAGTTAGTTAGTTAGTTAGTTAGTTAGTTAGTTAGTTAGTTAGTTAGTTAGTTAGTTAGTTAGTAGTTAGTTAGTTAGTTAGTTAGTTAGTTAGTTAGTTAGTTAGTTAGTTAGTTAGTTAGTTAGTTAGTTAGTTAGTTAGTTAGTTAGTTAGTTAGTTAGTAGTTAGTTAGTTAGTTAGTTAGTTAGTTAGTAGTTAGTTAGTTAGTTAGTTAGTTAGTTAGTTAGTTAGTTAGTTAGTTAGTTAGTTAGTTAGTTAGTTAGTTAGTAGTTAGTTAGTTAGTTAGTAGTTAGTTAGTTAGTTAGTTAGTTAGTTAGTTAGTTAGTTAGTTAGTTAGTTAGTTAGTTAGTTAAATAGTTAGTTTGCTATTTTCCGTTTAAATAAAATCGTACTTTTAAATAATTACTAAATAACGGGCTTATGTTGTAGGTTAGACCAATTATGGACCAACTCCATACTCCAACTTTTATGACGATGGTTTTTAAAAATATGTATGTATATGTATATAAAATAATATCTATATAATGTATATAACTACTTTGTTCTAATAAGGCTTAAGGGCACCTAGCAACTTCAATATTCAACTATGCACATTATTATGAGTACGAGTCCATAGTCCCTTTAACATTACTCATATTTGTATTCTCAATGTTGATGTCAACGTTAGAGGACATTAGCTATGACAACATGATAATAACAGTAATTATGAATGTGCAGTGTTGCCATTTAAATGCAGATGTAGGTTATAACCCGATAGGTAGAAAAGCAGTCCTCAGATGTGAGGGTGTTTTATGTGGTCTATAGTTTTATTATATTACTACTATAGTTTGATCATAGTCTGAACTACATTGTGGATTATAGTCTGGTCTACGTTCCGGATTATTGTCCGATCTACAGTCTGCTCTCTAGTCTGGAATAAAGTCTGGTCTGTAATCTGGAATAAAGTCTGGTTAGTAGTCAGCTTAATAGTTTTAAATGTGGTTTATAGTCTGGACAAAAGTCGGGTCAATAGTCCGGTCAATGATCAGCTTAATAGTGTGGACTAAAGTCTGGATTATAGTCTGAACCATAGTCAGTTCTATAATCCATTTCATAATCTTTATTATAATCTGCATTATAGTTTGCTGTTTTGTTATTTATGATTAGTGCATTAGCGCCAGCCAGAATTTGTCCAATCCTTGACCCTCGCTTTTGTAAAAACCCTTTTTATTAAAAAGCAGTTTAAAAAATAATTATACATTACAACATTTGTAACAAGTAGTGGGGAATAATTTTATTACAATTCTTTATTCATTTTCATACATTTTTTTTAATAATAAATATAAAATACTTAAGGCTATGTTTATTTATACATTCATATTAATATTTTCCACACACAGTGAAATTTTCTGTTTATTTTTTTCACAAAAGGGGAAAAATATTATTCACAAACACATTTATGCAAATGAGTTAAAATTGTTCGTTGCAGTTGAAAAAAATATTAAAATAAAATTAAATACAATATAATCACACTACAAGGCCATTTAGTTCAAAGAAAAAAAGAGAAATACAGAAAAAATAACAAAAAAGTAAGAGATTATAAAAGGACATGTTTGAATATGCAATGCCCTACACTAGTTGTAGAAGCTTGCTTCAAACAATAAATTACCAACATTTTTATATGATACCATGACTTATATATTAAGATTGAAAAGAGAATTCTAGGTCTTACATTTAAATGCTGAAGACATCCAAGTATGAAATGTTTTGACCTCGAAAACATTTTTTTTGTCTTTTCTGAGCATCCTAGTAATTTATATTCATGCTTAAACAGACACGTGCATGTTTAATTAGTTGTTTAAACGTATGTATATATATTTAAGTGCGTATTTTATTTTAACAACGTGTTAAATGTTTTTTGTTTATTTTATTTTAATATTTATTTTATTATTATTTTCATTTCAGCCACTTCTTCATTGCTGCCCTATTTGACTATACACATGCAATCGATTGGCTTAACGGTGGAGGAAATTGCCATTATTTATTTGGCTCTACCGTTTACGACATTTTTAAGTCCACCTATTACGGGTAAGGAATTAACACAAAATTTTATAGTAATTTAATGTTTTCAACGAAAGAAGAAGACTAGACTATAGACTAGACTATAGACTAGACTAGAGACTAGACTAGAGACTAGTCTATAGACTGGACTATAGACTAGACTATAGACTAGACTAGAGACTAGACTAGAGACTAGTCTATAGACTGGACTATAGACTAGACTATAGACTAGAGACTAGACTAGAGACTAGTCTATAGACTGGACTATAGACTAGACTATAGAGTAGTCTATAGACTAGACTATAGACTAGACTATAGAGTAGTCTATAGACTAGACTATAGACTAGACTATAGCCTATACTATAGACTAGACTATAGACTAGACTATAGACTATACTATAGACTATACTATAGACTAGACTATAGACTATACTATAGACTAGACTATAGACTAGACTATAGACTAGACTATAGACTATACTATAGACTAGACTATAGACTAGACTATAGACTAGACTATAGACTAGACTATAGACTAGACTATAGACTAGACTATAGGCTAGACTATACACTAGACTATAGACTAGACTATAGACTAGACTAGACTAGACTATAGACTAGACTATAGACTAGACTATAGACTAGACTATAGACTAGACTATAGACTAGACTATAGACTAGACTATAGACTAGACTATAGACTAGACTATAGACTAGACTATAGACTAGACTATAGACTATACTATAGACTAGACTATAGACTAGACTAGACTAGACTATAGACTAGACTATAGACTAGACTATAGACTAGACTATAGACTAGACTATAGACTAGACTATAGACTAGACTATAGACTAGACTATAGACTAGACTATAGACTAGACTATAGACTAGACTATAGACTAGAGACTATAGACTAGACTATAGACTAGACTATAGACTAGACTATAGACTAGACTATAGACTAGACTATAGACTAGACTATAGACTAGACTATAGACTAGACTATAGACTAGACTATAGACTAGACTATAGACTAGACTATAGACTAGACTATAGACTAGACTATAGACTAGACTATAGACTAGACTATAGACTAGACTATAGACTAGACTATAGACTAGACTATAGACTAGACTATAGACTAGACTATAGACTAGACTATAGACTAGACTAGACTAGTCTATAGACTAGACTATAGACTATCCTAATGTGAAATATATAAGTATATAACTATATTGCTGATATAAAATGAAACCAGTCTAATATTCACACATACAAATGTATATATATGACCAGATCCTTAAAAATTAATAAAAGCAATGGCTGTAGCTACTAAAATAAACATAAATTCAAATACATAATTAAAAGTAAATTCGCACTCTCGTCTTAAATATTTTCCTTACTCCGCAATGAATAATAAATCAAACAGAAAAAAATGTTTTCATCATTCTCTCTCCAACTGACTGCATGGCTGACTGACTGATTGTCTGTCCAAGACGTCTGCTGTTTTTCCTTAATCTTATCTACTTGCAAGAAGTATGATTATTTACGAGAAGTACGACGTATGCGAATATATGAAAGTACAAATTTTTTTTGTAAAAGTATTTTTCATCACATCTGTCATATTTCGTGTTTACCTGTCAGTTATTTTTGTTGTTTGATATCTGTCATAAAATATTCACCGAAGAGATGTTTTATTATTTGTTGCTCTTTTGTTGGTTCCTTTTCTGGCTGTAGAGGATAGTTGGTTGGTATGGGTGGGTTGGTTACTTGTCTGGGAAGCAGCGTATCATTTTATTGTACAGGGCCGATATGTGCTATATCGTTGGAACCAAAAACAAGATTTCAAAATACATATAGTTTACCCACCTTTGTCGTAAATAAAATTAGAGTCAAGAAATGTTACTAAATAAATTTAACTCCCTTCCATATCATTAACATCTAATTATCCTTAAATCACCATAATCTGTTTTTTTTTTCATTCCAGCCTGATTAAGTACTAAATGTACTATGAATATATGCACCTGCTGTTCACACACACACACACGCAAACTCACTTCAAAGCAAACAATTTTAATTAACACACTAAATTGTAATTAATTCACCTATTTAGTTTATGTAATTAGTTCACCTCTATGACCAGTATCAATCGTAATCGACTGATGTACCTAATATTTACGTCGATAAGTCTATTTTGTCGACAAAATAATAGATTTCAATAAATAATGAAAAGTGAACTTAATTAAAATTTGCTTTCAATAAAATTGTGCCATTTAAGTGCGATATACATACACACATGTATGTATGTATCTGTTATGGAAATAAAATTAACATGCTGCAAAGCTTTCCAATCAACCTTTATTCTTAACTAAATAGAATTTCATTTTGCATGTGATTCATAGAGTAAACCACATAAAAGAGAATTATTGATTTTATTAAAATCTTCTTGTAACACTTTAGAATGTGTAACAAGATACAAAATGAATTTGTAATTAGAGAGTTTAACACTTAGGAAAGATTTGAATAGGGTAAATATTGTTTATTATTTTTGTTATAGCCAAGAATATGTCAGAAACATACATATCTTTTAACTCAGTAAGTAATTGAAGTAATGTAAATTATATTTTCATTTATCACTCATTTTCAAACTCCAGTCAATGCATAATATCTCTTTATAAACCACAAAGGCAGAAAAGTCTACTACGTTTCCTTAAACAGAACATTTGCTGAAAGTGTTAAAGTCTAAAGTGCATTCACATATTTTGAGTTTAATATGCAAAATTAAATATGAAAATAAGAGATACTATTACAGATTTTCCAAAATCATATGCATAACTAAAGAATATACATACATATTAGTGTGTGGGTGTAAACAAAAATAATATAAAATACACATATGCATACTATATTTATATGTATAATTAAATACTAATTATTACTTATGTAAGCAAATATACATAATAATAAGTATTATATAATTATCTAGAAGGACAAAATTGGCAAGAAGTGGAACCGAAGCGAACTAGAACTGAACTGAACAAGAACTGAACTAGAACTGAAATAGAACTGAAGTAGAACTGAACTAGAACTGAACTAGAACTGAACTAGAACTGAACTAGAACTGAACTAGAACTGAACTAGAACTGAACTAGAACTGAACTAGAACTGAACTAGAACTGAACTAGAACTGAACTAGAACTGAAATAGAACTGAAATAGAACTGAACTAGAACTGAACTAGAACTGAACTAGAACTGAACTAGAACTGAACTTGAACTGAACTAGAACTGAACTAGAACTGAACTAGAACTGAACTAGAACTGAACTAGAACTGAACTAGAACTGAACTAGAACTGAACTAGAACTGAACTAGAACTGAACTAGAACTGAACTAGAACTGAACTAGAACTGAACTAGAACTGAACTAGAACTGAACTAGAACTGAACTAGAACTGAACTAGAACTGAACTAGAACTGAACTAGAACTGAACTAGAACTGAACTAGAACTGAACTAGAACTGAACTAGAACTGAACTAGAACTGAACTAGAACTGAACTAGAACTGAACTAGAACTGAACTAGAACTGAACTAGAACTGAACTAGAACTGAACTAGAACTGAACTAGAACTGAACTAGAACTGAACTAGAACTGAACTAGAACTGAACTAGAACTGAACTAGAACTGAACTAGAACTGAACTGAACTAGAACTGAACTAGAACTGAACTAGAACTGAACTAGAACTGAACTAGAACTGAACTAGAACTGAACTAGAACTGAACTAGAACTGAACTAGAACTGAACTAGAACTGAACTAGAACTGAACTAGAACTGAACTAGAACTGCACTAGAACTGAACTAGAACTGAACTAGAACCGATCTAGAACTGTAAAATGCGATATTTAAATTATTTTTATTTGAACTCAAACAAGTGTTTTCGATTGCAAAGAGCCGGAAACATCATAAAACTAAATGGTTTAATAGCATTTATCACACATACAGCTAAAATAGTTTATATTTGTATTGAAAAATCTATATACCATTAACTACTTACTACCGACTAACTAACTATCTGCTCTATTTATTTCTATATAAATTTTCTAGGTTTTCTTGTTGACAAGTTTGGTAAATACAAACCAGTTGTGGTTATGAGTCTTCTATTGAATGCCATCTTCCATCATTCATTGCTGTTTATACCGCAACAGGAAATACCGGGTGTTGTGCCGTCAGCATTTGTAATGCGTCATCCTGACAGCGGTGATATTGAGGTAAGAAGAGGTTAAAATGATTTTTATTTTTTATGTTTTTTTTTTAATTTTTTTCCATACGTTGTACTGTTGTTGTAAGTTTAATTGAAAAGTTTTACATATCGATGATATGGCTGCAGGAATCGATGTTTTAAACAACTAAAATGCATGAGAAAAGTTTAGTTTAGTTTGTTTTTTCTTCTTCATCTTTTATTTGATATGTTAGGTAGGAAAATTGAATTGTGAGTGAAAGGGATATCTGTAGTATATGATATATTAGGGAGTTTTTCGCAAGATCTAAACATTTTTCAGAGAATATACAACACGAATTAGTAGAACATTTGTTTTAGATTTTTAAAAATTTAGAACATGAACCACCCTACTTGGTTCTGCACAGTATTTTCAATTATTGTTTTCATGGATGCGGCATCTCATGAACTATTAGGGATATCGTAGAGAAAAGCAGTTGGAGCCGATTAGTTTTTGTATTGAGTTGCAGTTGTGAAATCTGAGGTTTTCATGTTCAGTTTTGAAAAGTACGATCACAAAAAAAACTAAACATTTGTAATATAAACATTAAACTTAAACCAATACCACTGTGTGTTGTTGATTGTATTTGTGCTTAACCATATTGAGTAATTATCCTTTAACTAGGACATGTAAACATATTTCAAACAATTGTCAATGAAAATTCTTTATGGGATCTTAATTAATATTAAATTCTAAGGAAATATTTAAAATTTAATTTATATGATAAAATTAGTTTATTTCCTCTATATTTAATATATTACAAAACTAGAAATATTTTTACAAATTACTTTAAAAGTTAAATTATGTATTAAAAGTTTCATCTTTCCTTGTATGTAAATTTATACACATGTGTAATATAACACATTTGCTATTATCGACTTTGTTTAATTATATGGTTCTAAGTATTTTATCTACTTGTTCATTACTAAATTTTACACCCAGCTTTCTCTAATCAATAACAAATTTGATTCAATTTGTAAGAACTTAACGAACAAATGAACCTTTTCCTATGCCCAGCAAATCTGTAGATGGTCATGGAAATAGTAAACTAATAAGTACTTTTCTAAATCTGAACAGATTGAAAATCAATGAGAACTCTCTAAATTTCTTCAAGCTTGTCTGTCCACCTTTTAGATTACTTAGGATATGTAAAGTAATCAATTGAATTCCATTTACTTTACAATATAACATTTAATTGAAACGAATATCATACAAAAATGTGAAACTAAAATATTTTCTTAAAATCTTCAATGTAAATTAGATTTATTACCCTCTCCTAAACTGTGGGGTAAAAATTAGTACCACCATATTAACTACATGTGTATTCACACTCATATTCCCTATCTTAATTAAAATAATATATTTGAGTGAGCATTTTAAATTGATTTTACATTATTGCTTGCGGTTTACACATCACTAACTTACATGCATATTTCTATATATAATTTGTGTATTACATACATAGTCATACATATGTATATTTTCACATTGTTGTATATATAAGTGCAATACACTTATCTTTCACATAATATTGATTAAGTTTCCGGAGCAAATTGTCTATCACCTGTACATGTAATGTTGAAAATATAGAAAAAAACTTACCTTACCTGTGTGCACTGTTGTAAACAACAACAATGAGATTGGCTGAGCTACAGTTTTATTAGATAGACTAATATTTGCAACAAATAATTATATACATACATACAAGCAAGTAGGAAAGTATAGACGGGCATTGCCCGCCATATAACACCCTACATCATGAGTATATTTTATAAATTATTATGTATTATTAAGCAATTTATTGATGAAAAAGAACCTTTATAAAAGAGTAAAGTTCAAATATAGGATGATCCTTTTCAAATTTTGAGAAGGGATATATTTTAAAAAATTAGTTATAACTCAATTGTGGACGTTTAAGAAAATATTAAGGTATGTTTGTGTGGGGGCTAGGGTCAAATAAAACTTAGGTGTGCCAATTCTTGGCGAGATGGAGGTATATTTGACGTAGTTATGAGCTAAGAAGCCCAAATCGGAAGGTCAAGTTGTTTGATAGTCACCTAGTCATAATTTGGAGTAGTCCAAATTTTATCAAAATATTTTGAAAATTACGGCCTGTCTTAATCGACTCAGAAATTGATTCTGAGTCGATGGGTATACTTTAAGGACAAATGCAATAATACCCTCCTCACAAGAGTTATGTAGGGTATAAAATGCAAAAAAGTATTGTTTAGACGGCTCGCACATAGATAGATAGATAGATAGATAGATAGATAGATAGATAGATAGATAGATAGATAGATAGATAGATAGATAGATAGATAGATAGATAGATAGATAGATAGATAGATAGATAGATAGATAGATAGATAGAGATAGATTAGATAGATAGATAGGATAGATAGATAGATAGATAGATAGATAGATAATAGATAGATAGATAGTAGATAGATATAGATAATAGATAGATAGATTAGATAGATAGAATAGATAGATAGATAGATAGATAGATAGTAGATAGATAGATAGATAGAATATGATAGATAGATAGATAGATAGATAGATAGATAGATAGAAGATAGATAGATAGATAGATAGATAGATAGATAGATAGATAGATAGATAGATAGATAGATAGATAGATAGATAGAATAGATAGATAGATAGATAGATAGATAGATAGATAGATAGATAGATAGATAGATAGATAGATAGATAGATAGATAGATAGATAGATAGATAGATAGATAGATAGATAGATAGATAGATAGATAGATAGATAGATAGATAGATAGATAGATAGATAGATAGATAGATAGATAGATAGATAGATAGTAGATAGATAGATAGATAGATAGATAGATAGATAGATAGATAGATAGATAGATAGATAGATAGATAGATAGATAGATAGCTAGATAGATAGATAGATAGATAGATAGATAGATAGATAGATAGATAGATATATAGATAGATAGATAGAATAGATAGATAGATAGATAGATAGATAGATAGATAGATAGATAGATAGATAGATAGATAGATAGATAGATAGATAGATAGATAGATAGAATTCTGCATTAATAGACGCTAACACTCAGAGGAACTGAACATTACGGCCACAAACACCCCAAAGAGGAAAGGAGATCCAGTATCACAGAGCCCAAAAGGTTAACTATTATACGAAAAAGGCCAAAAATTAAAAAGTAGTTTAGACAATTTTGTCACTTATCACTTTTTGAGTTTTTTTGTGTCCTTGTAAACATAGTTATCAATGATTTCTTATGTTGCAACAATAAATCCTGTTAGACGTAATTCTTATATACAATTTTCATTCAAAGCTGATTTTAATCATCAAGTTTGTCTGTGTAAAATTTAATATCAAAATTTCTTCGAGATTTTCTTCAGAGGTAACTAATTTTAATTTTGATAAACAAAAACTACTTTATGAAACTAAATAGTTTTTCTACCTAATTTTAAGTAAATTCTCTGTAAATTATATAACTTTACAGATGTATGTATTTATGTATATTAACCCAGCAAACTATAAGTTCCAAATAAGCAAAAAGAAGAAGTAAAAATTTCGACATGAAAAAGTTTAGAAACTGATATGGTCGGGCATGTCAGACTACGGTCTCAAAAAGTGATTCTGGAACTTTCGAAGTTTTGACTTCAATTGTTGTTGTTTTTGCTGGGTAAGCAAATATACAATATATTATTTATTTATGTAAACTCAGATTTGCATCTTACATTAGATATGTATGTATATGTATTTATAGTAGTTATTTGTTTTCTTCGTTGTAGTAAATAACTGAAAATACTTAATATTGCCAATAAATTGTATCATATAGAAATATTTAGTATCGAACAGCTCTTTTACTTAAACTTATTTATGCATGCCAGTGCATGCAAATATACATAAAGAAGGGAATTTACTAATATTTTCAAGAAGATTAAAAGTTGAAATTGTTGTAATATGTGTTTTTGGTACGTTTTAAGTACAAGTTTGGTACCAAATTTATTAAAGCTGAACTGAAATGGAATGGTACTTTTTGTAATTCAAATTAAGCCTCCCTGATATTTGTATGTATATTTATTATTAACTAGCTATACCCAGTGTGCTTTGCTACCCTAAAAGGAATATGTATAAATAAATACCAGATTTATTATATGTTACATATAAAAGATGTCAAGCAAATTATTGCAAGTTCGCCAGTTTCTATCTATCGCCAATTTCTATCTATCTACAAAAAATTTGAATAATATAAGAGTTTCCAAGATGCACGAAATTTTGTATTTAATTCATATATGTGGTGCCAAGCCCCCCATTGAAAGTCCGCCCGTTATTCTCTAAATGTTCACATGAATGTCAAAGTTCTTCATGTAAAATTTTAAGATTCTAGCTCTAATAGTTTCTCAGATATACGAATTTAATTCATGTGGGGGCTTCAAGCCCCCCGGATGAAAGTCCGCCCTTTTTCCTCCAAAATATTCAGATGATTATTAAAATAATTTGTTCAAAATTTGAAGAATCTAGTTCTATTAGTTTCCCAGTTAAACGAAATTTTGTATTTAATTCATATGGGAGGTACCAAGTAACCCATTGGAAGTCCGCCCGTTATATTCTAAATGTTCAGGTGAATGTCAAAGTTCTTCAAGTAAAATTTAATGATTCTAGCTCTAATTGTTTCTCAGATATACGAATTTTTCTATTTTATTCATATGGGGGCTCCAAGCCCCCCAGATGAAAGTCCGCTCTTTTTTCCTTAAAAATGTTCAGATGAATATTAAGTTCTTCGTGCAAAATTTTAAGAATTTAGTTCTATTAGTTTCCCAGATAAACGAATTTTTGTTTTTAATTAATATGGGAGGTGCCGCTCCCCTCATGGGTAGTCCGCCAATTTTTTACCCAAAATGTTTATATGGATGTTAAAGTTCTTTGTGCAAAATTTTAAGAATTTAGTTCTATTAGTTTCCCAGATAAACGAATTTTTGTATTTAATTAATATGGGAGGTGCCGCTCCCCTCATGGGTAGTCCGCCAATTTATTACCCAAAATGTTTATATGGATGTTAAAGTTCTTCGTGCTAAATTTTAAGAATTTAGTTCTATTAGTTTCCCAGATAAACGAATTTTTGTATTTAATTTATATGGGAGGTACCACGCCCCCTAATGCTAGTCCGCCTACTTTTTGTCCTAAATGATCATATTGACACTAAAGTGGCTCCGACAAAATTTGAGGACTCTAACTGTTATATTATCTAAAATATACGGATTTTATATTTTCTTAATGTGGGCGTGGCTCATCGCCCACTTGAAATTTCGAAATAAAAAGTAGCCTATTACCTATTCCAGACATGCAGGAATATGCTGTGAAAATTTCAAGAAAATCGGTTCAGCCGTTTAGTAGTCTATAACGTTCAAACATACAAACATACAAACATACAAACAAACACACGTTCATTTTTATATATATAGATGTCTAATATGCATCAGTATTTGTGTATTTATGTGAATATAGTATATTTGTCATGTATTGGTATTTTAAAGTTTGGTTAATTTACTACAAGCCTATTTGATAGCCATGATGGCTTTCTTGTTCAAATCTTTATTGTAGTTGTACTTGTTGTGGTTTCTTAGAGAAAATCTATTATTTTATTATTTATACTTGTAAATAATATGATATTCAAACCAAATGTATATATCTCATCTCAATAATGAAAATATTAACACCGTGTAACAAAGATTCGAAAACAAGGATGGATTTTTAAGAATTGTTGTCGGAGGGACATCGTTAAAGAAACTCTGAACATGCTTTTGGACTTATTTGAATGACTTTCAATAGGTTTCATTCTTGTGTTAAAAACGATAACTTGTTTTCGTAATCTAGTGTTCTAACTATAAAATCCTTATCACTACATTCCAATACAACAAATTTCTAGCAGACTTGGTATGAGACTTTTTCTCAATGCTGTAAGAATGCAAATGATTTTCTTTACAATTTGTATATGTGGTTTGTTTGGGGATTTAGATTTGTTGCTGGATTTATATTGGAATAACTAATATATGGCTCTTCTATATATAACTACTAGCATACCCTGGGTGCTTCGCTACCCTAACTTAAATTAAATACATTCAAAATTTTGTTTACTTTTATAGAAAATTAAAATTGATTAAACATTTTTTTAATGTTTCAGTTTTATACGTTCAATATCACGTGATTAAATTCGCATTCAGTAAGAAGCTTGTATTTTTAGTTTCATTCATTTAGCTTCCACATTATGGAAAATTTTGAAAGTAATATTTTAAAAAAAGTACCATAAAATACTTCTAATAGATTATCATTTGAATTCTCATTTAATAAGGAGCGTGTGTTCCGGTTAACTATTATAAAGAATCTAAAAGGTACCATTTGAAGAATAGAAAAGTACCAAATAGTTCCCACTTACAGAATATTATTCAGTCAAGACCATGTATGTTAAAATTAATGTTCCTAGGTTGAATATTTTAGAAAATTAAAAAAGTACAATTTATGAGATAAAAAGTACTAAAAAGTTGTCTCTTAAAGAATCTTATTCAATGAGGACCGTGTATGTTTAATAATCATGTGTGTTTGAGTTCATATTAAAGAACATACATAGAGTATCATTTGAAAGAAGAAAAAGTACCAAAAGTGGAATAAATTTTATCTAAATGGAAAGTACTAATAAAAAGAGTACAATGTTTAACCTTTTCGCTTAGAATTAAGTTTACAAAATGTTCCGTATTTAAATCTATATATCACAGATAAAACTCAAACGATTCAAATCTGCATACATTTGTTCCAGAAAAATTGTGCTTTCAAAAAGGTACCAAACAATTTACTCGAATTTGTTCCTATATAGGCCTCAGTACTCCAATTCCAAAATAATATACCAATAGCTTATTTTGTGTGAGTAAATAAACTACTTTTTGAAATTTTATAAAAATTGGCGCAATGAGTTTGAATAAAATTAAATTTCCCGTTTTTTTCCCTTTTTGGTACTTTTTTCCTCAGTGAAATAGCAAAAATTTTATTACAATAAATATTACAGAGTTAGTCCGTAATTTAATAGGAATAATTCAATAAACCGAAAAAGTTTTCTTAATGTGCTAAAAAAAAAGTACCATAAATACAGTTTTCTCCTTTTTACACCCAAAAAGGGCTGAATTTTAAAAAGTACGAAACAGGTGTCTCATAATTTTGTGAGATGTATCCAAAATATTTATAAAATTTGATTATGTTAATTATTTCAAAAGTTATAAAGGACCAAAAAAGGTACAAAAATCATCTTTGTTACACATTTTTACCCCTTAAAATTATGAATTTCAAAAAAGTGCCAGACACCTATTTGCTCATTTTAAGAGTAGATACAGGTGCATTTAAAATTTTTCTTGTATCACTAATATTGTGTAAGATAATTAAGAAAACCTGTTTTACCCGTTTTTCCCCTTTTTACCCGTAAATGTACAAATTTCCAAAAATCCCTCCTTAGTGGATCTACATTACCAAAAACACATATACTGTCTAAATTTCATGTTTCTAGGTTCAGTCGTATGGGCTGTGCGATGATGAATCAGTCAGTCAGTAACGCTACTCTTTTACATATAGTATATAGATTTGTATGATAATGTAAAATTGTTTTGTAATTTTATGGAGATTAAATAAAATTATATTAATTTTAAGTCTGATGAAGTGTTGGGTATGATTTGATTTTAAAATGAAATTAAATTTTATTATACCCTACACCACTTCAGTGGGGAGGGTATATTGGGTTTGTGCTGATGTTTGTAACGCACAATAATATTGGTCCTATACCCACCTTAAAGTATACCAATCGGCTCAGAATCATTTTCTGAGTCGATTAAGCTATGTCCGTCCGTCTGTCCGTCCGTCCATGTAAACCTTGTAATCAAACTACAGGTCGCAATTTTGAAGATAATTCAATGAAATTTGCTACATGATCTTCTATTGTCCCAGGGACGAAGCCTATTGAAAATGGTTAAGATCGGTCCATTATTTCACCTAGCCCCCATACAACTGAACCCCCCAATAGGGCTTTTAAAACTTGTAATCAAACTACAGGTCGCAATTTTGGAGATAATTCAATGAAATTTGGCACATGATCTTTTATGGTACCGTAGACGAAGCCTATTGAAAATGGTTACCATCGGTCCATTATATCACCTAGCCCCCATACAACTGAACCCCCGAATAGGGCTTTTAAGTTCATAATTATGTTTAATATACTCATATCTCGACAAAAAGCTGCAATAACCAAGTTGTATACAAGACTTGATGACTCCCACGAATTCCATAATAATAGGTTCTCATATGACCCTAGCCCCTTTGAAAAGCCCCCATCAAAATTTCACTTAAATGTCCACAATTTTATTCAACAATAAACGGCTTAAGTATGTATATCTAAGGCAAGGTACAATTCAACTTAAATGCTTTATTATGGCAACTAAATCACATTATATTTTTGTCAAAGGTGTAGGGTATTATATGGTCGGCCTCGCCCGACTTTAATTTCTTACTTGTTTTTTTTTTTTGTTATTAGCAAAATGGTTAAAGAAAATTGGTTTAGAAGAGAAATATTTAGTTAGTACGTATTTCAAATATATATGTTCTTATTGGAAAATAGGTTCGTTTTTTGGTAATGTGGTTTTCGTATTTAAAATTTACCTTACTAAATGCAATTTGTTAAAAGCTTGTTAAAGAAATTTCCATAAATCTATTTAAAAATTTTGATTTACATGTATTTTCCATTTAGATCTTTGTTTGTTTTTCTTTTACAGTAATCAAAATGAAATAAATTTTGATTTTTTTCAAACATACTGTTTGCATCATTAACGTTTAGCATAATCTCCAACACGACCTCGCTACATTCGCGCCACACCATTAATATCCATACATACTTACATATTTATACAGTTATCAAGGGAATGGGTTTGTTTTTGGTGAAAAAAAAATAACTGAAAATAACTGAATTTATTTTCCGTTGATAACAGAATGATTTCCTAGCAGAAAAAGATTAAATATCAAAGATAAGATGGTTAAACAAAACACCATAAAATCTGAAAAAGCAAAGACTAGGTCAAATATTTTTAAAATTGTTTGAACAAGAAACAAAAAGAAAAAAACAGAACCACTCACAAACAATAAAACATTTAAACTTCAGAACAGATAAAGTATGATAAAAGCCAATATTTGAGTTTACTGAAACTATTATTTTATTTATTCCGTTTTTTGTGTTTGAATTTTTTTTCTATATTTTCGCAGAAAAAGTATATAGATTTTGGTTGTCTAATGGAGGGCAGTGGAAAAGAATTTTGCAATACCCTTCTCTTAATTAAAATAATGATTTAGACTAGATTATAAAATAAACTATATATCAGAATATAGATCAGATCATAGACTAGACTTAAGTATAGACCAGACTAAAGACTAAACAATAGACTGGACAATAGACCAGAATATATACTGGACTATAGACTAGTTTGTAGACTGGACTATAGAATAACTTATAGACCACTCTATTGACTATATACTAGACTATAGAGCAGACTATGGATTAGACTATAGACTAGACTATAGACTAAACTGTAGACTGGACTATAGACTAGACTAAAGACTACTATAGACTACGCTATAAACTAGCTAGAGAATAGATCACAGACTATATTATAGGATGGACTCTAGACTATAGACTGTTGAACTATAGACAGACTTGACTATAGACTAGACTAGACTAGACTATAGACTAGACTTGACTATAGACTGGACTATAGACTGGACTATAGACTAGACTATAGACTGGACTATAGAGTAAACTATAGAGTAGACTATGGACTGGACTATAGACTAGACTATAGACTAGAATATAGACTAGACTATAGAATAAACTATAGACTAGACTATAGACTAGACTATATAATAAACTATAGACTAGACTATATAATAAACTATAGACTAGACTATAGACTAGACTATAGGCTAGACTAAAGACTATACTATAGACTAGACTAAAGACTATACTATAGACTAGACTATTGACTAGACTATAGACTAGACCATAGACTATAGGCTAGACTATAGATTAGACTATAGACTGGACTATAGAGTTGACTATAGACTAGACTATAGAATAAACTGTAGACTAGACTATAGACTAGACTAGAGAATAAACTATAGACTAGACTATAGACTAGACTAAGGCTAGACTAAAGACTATACTATAGACTAGACTATAGACTAGACCATAGACTATTGGCTAGACTATAGATTAGACTATAGGCTAGACTATAGATTAGACTGTAGACTAGAATATAGACTAGACTATAGACTAGACTATAGACTAGACTATAGACTAGACTATAGACCAGACTATAGACCAGACTATAGACTAGACTATAGACTAGACTATAGACTAGACTATAGACTAGACTATAGACTAGACTATAGACTAGACTATAGACTAGACTATAGATTAGACTATAGACTGACTATAGACTAGACTATAGACTAGACTATAGACTAGACTATAGACTAGACTATAGACTAGACTATAGACTAGACTATAGACTAGACTTTAGACTAGACTATAGCCTAGACTATAGACTAGACTTTAGACTAGACTACAGACTATACTTTAGACTAGACTACAGACTATACTTTAGACTAGACTACAGACTATACTTAGACTAGACTATAGACTAGACTATAGACTAGACTATAGACTAGACTATAGACTAGACTATAGACTAGACTATAGACTAGACTATAGACTAGACTATAGACTAGACTATAGACTAGACTATAGACTAGACTATAGACTAGACTATAGACTAGACTATAGACTAGACTATAGACTAGACTATAGACTAGACTATAGACTAGACTATAGACTAGACTATAGACTAGACTATAGACTAGACTATAGACTAGACTATAGACTAGACTATAGACTAGACTATAGACTAGACTATAGACTAGACTATAGACTAGACTATAGACTATAGCTAGACTATAGACTAGACTATAGACTAGACTATAGACTAGACTATAGACTAGACTATAGACTAGACTATAGACTAGACTATAGAACTAGACTATAGACTAGACTATAGACTAGACCTATAGACTAGACTATAGACTAGACTATAGACTAGACTATAGACTAGACTATAGACTAGACATAGACTAGACTATAGACTAGACTATAGACTAGACTATAGACTAGACTATAGAACTAGACTATAGACTAGACTATAGACTAGACTATAGACTAACTATAGACTAGACTATAGACATAGACTATAGACTAGACTATAGACTAGACTATAGACTAGACTATAGACTAGACTATAGCTAGACTATAGACTATATAGACTAGACTATAGACTAGACTATAGACTAGACTATAGACTAGACTATAGACTAGACTATAGACTAGACTATAGACTAGACGATAGACTGACTATAGACTAGACGATAGACTAGACTATAGACTACTAAGACTAGACTAGGAACTAGACTATAGACTAGACTATAGACTAGACTATAGACTAGACACTCTAGACTAGACTATAGACTATAGACGAGACTATAGACTAGACTATAGACGAGACTATAGACTAGACTATAGACTAGACTATAGACTAGACTATAGACTAGACTATAGACTAGACTATAGACTAGACTATAGACTAGACTATAGACTAGACTATAGACTAGACTATAGACTAGACTATAGACTAGACTATAGACTAGACTATAGACTAGACTATAGACTAGACTATAGACTAGACTATAGACTAGACTATAGACTAGACTATAGACTAGACTATAGACTAGACTATAGACTAGACTATAGACTAGACTATAGACTAGACTATAGACTAGACTATAGACTAGACTATAGACTAGACTATAGACTAGACTATAGACTAGACTATAGACGAGACTATAGACTAGACTATAGACGAGACTATAGACGAGACTATAGACTAGACTATAGACTAGACTATAGACTAGACTATAGACTAGACTATAGACTAGACTATAGACTAGACTATAGACTAGACTATAGACTAGACTATAGACTAGACTATAGACTAGACTATAGACTAGACTATAGACTAGACTATAGACTAGACTATAGACTAGACTATAGACTAGACTATAGACTAGACTATAGACTAGACTATAGACTAGACTATAGACTAGACTATAGACTAGACTATAGACTAGACTATAGACTAGACTATAGACTAGACTATAGACTAGACTATAGACTAGACTATAGACTAGACTATAGACTAGACTATAGACTAGACTATAGACTAGACTATAGACTAGACTATAGACTAGACTATAGACTAGACTATAGACTAGACTATAGACTAGACTATAGACTAGACTATAGACTAGACTATAGACTAGACTATAGACTAGACTATAGACTAGACTATAGACTAGACTATAGACTAGACTATAGACGAGACTATAGACTAGACTATAGACGAGACTATAGACTAGACTATAGACTAGACTATAGACTAGACTATAGACTAGACTATAGACTAGACTATAGACTAGACTATAGACTAGACTATAGACTAGACTATAGACTAGACTATAGACTAGACTATAGACTAGACTATAGACTAGACTATAGACTAGACTATAGACTAGACTATAGACTAGACTATAGACTAGACTATAGACTAGACTATAGACTAGACTATAGACTAGACTATAGACTAGACTATAGACTAGACTATAGACTAGACTATAGACTAGACTATAGACTAGACTATAGACTAGACTATAGACTAGACTATAGACTAGACTATAGACTAGACTATAGACTAGACTATAGACTAGACTATAGACTAGACTATAGACTAGACTATAGACTAGACTATAGACGAGACTATAGACTAGACTATAGACGAGACTATAGACTAGACTATAGACTAGACTATAGACTAGACTATAGACTAGACTATAGACTAGACTATAGACTAGACTATAGACTAGACTATAGACTAGACTATAGACTAGACTATAGACTAGACTATAGACTAGACTAGACTATAGACTAGACTATAGACTAGACTATAGACTAGACGATAGACTAGACTATAGACTAGACTATAGACTAGACTATAGACTAGACTAGAGACTAGACTAGACTAGACTAGAGACTAGACTATAGACTAGACTAGAGACTAGACTATAGACTAGACTATAGACTAGACTATAGACTAGACTATAGACTAGACTATAGACAGACTATAGACTAGATATAGACTAGACGATAGACTAGACTATAGACTAGACTATAGACTAGACTATAGACTAGACTATAGTAGACTAGACTATAGACGAGACTATAGACTAGACTATAGACGAGACTATAGACTAGACTATAGACTAGACTATAGACTAGACTATAGACTAGACTATAGACTAGACTATAGACTAGACTATAGACTAGACTAGAGACTAGACTATAGACTAGACTATAGACTAGACTATAGACTAGACTATAGACTAGCTATAGACTAGACTATAGACTAGACTATAGACTAGACTATAGACTAGACTATAGACTAGACTATAGACTAGACTATAGACTAGACTATAGACTAGACTATAGACTAGACTAGACTATAGACGAGACTATAGACTAACTATAGACTAGACTATAGACTAGACTATAGACTAGACTATAGACTAGACTATAGACTAGACTATAGACTAGACTATAGACTAGACTATAGACTAGACTATAGATAAGACTATAGAATATAAGCTAGACTATATACAATAGTATATATTATACTATTGACATAACTATAGACTAGACTATTGACTAAACTATAGACTAAACTGTGGACTAGACTATAGACTAGACTATGGACTAGACTGTAGACTAGCAAATAGACCAGACTATAGATTACACTACAGACTAGACTAGAACCTATTGTAGGGCATATAAGAATCATGGGCTACTATAAAGAGACAAAATCAAAGAGCTGATAGGATAACAAAAAATATTTGAAAATCTGTAAATTGTGAATATTGTCCAGTGAACGAGAATGTTTCAGCAAAATTTGGCAAAAAAAATAAAAAAAAAAAACGAAATTTATGAAATGGACAAAGCTCAAGCTGTGTTGTGTAAGAAAAGCATTAGTAGGGTTGGCTATTAAATAGATTTGAAAAAAGGATATTTTAAAAAATTAAGAAATATTTTAGCAATGAAGAATATTAATGCTTCTTATGACTAATTATAAAATATTAAAAGAACAAAATGTGTTTAAGTAGAGGGAGTGCTTGTGATTCAAATCGAATATTTAATACCAAAATGTAATTTGTTACAACTACAAGAACAATTGTAATTTATATCCCTTTTAAAATTTTGTCAAAAATGTAACATTAATTCCTTAGCTATAAAAGTTCAAAACCCTAATAATACTTAAACACTCATTCGTGATTAAAGCTACATACACATTTATTTCCACAAATATTTGTATGAATAGATTATAATGAATGAACCACATGGTGTATGGTTTTCAATGTTGAAAAATAAAACTGAAAAATAAGAAAACAAAATAGAATCAACATCAGAACTAAAAGCCACGCATACACAGCCATGTTTATAAAATACCAACCAACTCCCACACTTAAATAAAATTTGGCACAGGAAGGAAAACAAACAAAACAGATACTTATTTATACATACATGAGTACATACATATGTATGTATATGTAGTACTTAACTTTATGTATACATACATATGTATGAATACACTTGCACTTCTATAACCAAAAATGGCATGAAATATTAAAGTAGAGAGAGACTATAAAACAAATCTTTTGTAGGGAGAGTCGCATACATGCGTTTAATCTCATTTTGTTTACACTCCTACTTATACACATACATATTATGTTGTTGCTATGATATTTTTGTTTGAAGTGGTGGTTTTTTATTTTGGGAAATTGGTCAAATAAAGGTAAAAGGGATGTTGATGAGTTTGATCGTGATCGTTTGTTCCTAGTCTATAGTCATGTCTATAGTCTAGTCTATAGTCTAGTCTATAGGTCTAGTCTATAGTCTAGTCTATAGTCTAGTCTATAGTCTAGTCTATAGTCCTAGTCTATAGTCTAGTCCTATAGTCCTAGTCCTATAGTCTAGTCTATAGTCTAGTCTATAGTCTAGTCTATAGTCTAGTCTATAGTCTAGGCTATAGTCTAGTCTATAGTCCTAGTCTAATAGTCTAGTCTATAGTCTAGTCCTATAGTCTAGTCTATAGTCTTAGTCTATAGTTAGTCTATAGTCTAGTCTATAGTCTAGTCTATAGTCTAGTCTATAGTCTAGTCTATAGTCTAGTCTATAGTCTAGTCTATAGTCTAGTCTATAGTCTAGTCTATAGTCTAGTCTATAGTCTAGTCTATAGTCTAGTCTATAGTCTAGTCTATAGTCTAGTCTATAGTTAGCTCTAGTCTAGTATAGTCTAGTCTATAGTCTAGTCTATAGTCTAGTCTAGTCGATAGTCTAGTCTATAGTACTAGGTCTATAGTCTAGTCTATAGTCTAGTCTATAGTCTAGTCTATAGTCTAGTCTATAGTCTAGTCTATAGTACTAGTCTATAGTCTAGTCTATAGTCTAGTCTATAGTCTAGTCTATAGTCTAGTCTATAGTCTAGTCTATAGTCTAGTCTATAGTCTAGTCTATAGTCTAGTCTATAGTCTAGTCTATAGTCTAGTCTATAGTCTAGTCTATAGTCTAGTCTATAGTCTAGTCTATAGTCTAGTCTATAGTCTAGTCTATAGTCTAGTCTATAGTCTAGTCTATAGTCTAGTCTATAGTCTAGTCTATAGTCTAGTCTATAGTCTAATCTATAGTCTAATCTATAGTCTAGTCTATAGTCTAGTCTATAGTCTAGTCTATAGTCTAGTCTATAGCCTAGCCTTTATCTCTAGTTACTATAGAAGACCACTGTGCTTAGTCGCTTTGTTTAAATATAACGTAAAATACTAAAAATCATACAACCTTTTGCAATATACACACTTACAAGCAATTTCACATTCGAATATTTAAAACAAAATGAAAGAAACAAATCGTTATTTTAAAATGATTTTGCGAAAAAAATTTAAATGAAAACATACACATACAAAGCAATAATACCAATACTTTCGCAGCTAAATTACACAGACATACACACAGATTATAAACACTCGTGATGGGATAACAGAAAAATGTTGTAAGAAAATTTCTTTAAATGAAAAGGAAAATGTTGTTGACGAGTGTGTGTGTGTGTATGTGGGGAGTAGATTTGGATTTTGGTGGCAGGAGTACATTTGTCTGAAATGTCTGTGGCATCTACGCAATAATGGCTAAACAAATAAATAAACAGCAGACAAACAAACAGACAAACGTAGCAACGAACTATAGCTTGAAATGACTCAAACAGACTTAAATATACATACATACATATGCATGTATATAAATATATTAGACCTGGCCTAAATTGGATAGATTTGGACTTGGTGGAACCTGAAATGGAAGTTATCAATAACATAGCTATGATTATTTTAGTTCGTAGGCAGATTATGTTTAAAAATGTTTGGCATAACCTACCTAAATCTAAGGCAAGAATTTGAATTGTATAGGATTTTAGGGAAAGAAATTTATGAATTAAAATTGTATTTAACCGAAAACAAATTAACTTTTTTTGGACAGGTCTAATGCATATAAAAACCTGATTGTGTGTATGTTGTTGTTTTATAACGCACATATTCATGGTGATTCAGTTTACTTACATACATACATATGTATACATTCAGAGCGACACTAGTTCTCATACGCTCACAGACATTTGAACTACAAAACTAACGCTTGCGGCGCCATATAAGCAATAACAGGAAACTGTAATGTGCGATAGTAGGGTGTTTGTTCTTTATATATTTTTTTCAACTGAGTCGATCTATTTTAATACTTTGTAATGAAAATTTTGAAATCAGATAGTAGTAATAATAGTTCTGAACGCTAAGAGTGAGTTCTTAAGGAACTCTATAGTCAAGTCAATATTCTAGTCAATAGTCTAGTCTATAGTCCAGTCTAGTCTAGTCTAGTCTAGTCTAGTCTAGTCTCGTCTAGTCTAGTCTAGTCCTAGTCTAGTCTAGTCTAGTCTAGTCTAGTATAGTCTAGTCTAGTCTTAGTCTAGTCTAGTCTAGTCTAGTCTAGTCTATAGTCTAGTCTAGTCTATAGTCTAGTCTAGTCTATAGTCTAGTCTAGTCTATAGTTCTAGTCTAGTCTAGTCTAGTCTAGTCTAGTCTAGTCTAGTCTAGTCTAGTCTAGTCTAGTCTAGTCTAGTATAGTCTAGTCTAGTTAGTCTAGTCTAGTCTAGTCTAGTCTAGTCTAGTCTAGTCTAGTCTAGTCTAGTCTAGTCTAGTCTAGTCTAGTCTAGTCTAGTCTAGTCTAGTCTAGTCTAGTCTAGTTCTAGTCTAGTCTAGTCTAGTCTAGTCTAGTCTAGTCTAGTCTAGTCTAGTCTATAGTCTAGGTCTATAGTCTAGTCTATAGTCTAGACTAATCTAGTCTATAATCTAGTCTGTAGTCAAGTCTATAGTCTAGTTAATATAGTCTAGTAGTCTAGGTTAGTCTAGTCTAGTCTAGTCTAGTCTAGTCTAGTCTAGTCTAGTCTAGTCTAGTCTCGTCTAGTCTAGTCTAGTCTAGTCTAGTCTAGTCTAGTCTAGTCTAGTCTAGTCTAGTCTAGTCTAGTCTAGTCTAGTCTAGTCTAGTCTAGTCTAGTCTAGTCTAGTCTAGTCTAGTCTAGTCTAGTCTAGTCTAGTCTAGTCTAGTCTAGTCTAGTCTAGTCTAGTCTAGTCTAGTCTAGTCTAGTCTAGTCTAGTCTAGTCTAGTCTAGTCTAGTCTAGTCTAGTCTAGTCTAGTCTAGTCTAGTCTAGTCTAGTCTAGTCTAGTCTAGTCTAGTCTAGTCTAGTCTAGTCTAGTCTAGTCTAGTCTAGTCTAGTCTAGTCTAGTCTAGTCTAGTCTAGTCTAGTCTAGTCTAGTCTAGTCTAGTCTAGTCTAGTCTAGTCTAGTCTAGTCTAGTCTAGTCTAGTCTAGTCTAGTCTAGTCTAGTCTAGTCTAGTCTAGTCTAGTCTAGTCTATAGTCTAGTCTATAGTCTAGTCTATAGTCTAGACTATAATCTTGTCTATAATCTAGTCTGTAGTCAAGTCTATAGTCTAGTTAATAGTCTAGTCTATAGTCTGGTCTATAGTCTGGTCAATAGTCTAGTCTATAGTCTAGTCTATAGTCTAGTCTATAGTCTATAGTCTAGTCTATAGTCTAGTCTATAGTCTAGTCTATAGTCTAGTCTATAGTCTAGTCTATAGTCTAGTCTATAGTCTAGTCTATAGTCTAGTCTATAGTCTAGTCTATAGTCTAGTCTATAGTCTAGTCCATAGTCTAGTCTATAGGCTAGTCTATAGTCTAGTCTATAGTCTAGTCTATAGTCTAGTCTATAGGCTAGTCTATAGTCTAGTCTATAGTCTAGTCTATAGTCTAGTCTATAGTCTAGTCTATAGTCTAGTCTATAGTCTAGTCTATAGTCTAGTCTATAGTCTAGTCTATAGTCTAGTCTATAGTCTAGTCTATAGTCTAGTCTATAGTCTAGTCTATAGTCTAGTCTATAGTCTAGTCTATAGTCCAGTCTATAGTCCAGTCTATAGTCTAGTCTATAGTCCAGTCTATAGTCTAGTCTATAGTCTAATCTTTAGTCTAGTCTATAGTCTAGTCTATAGTCCAGTCTATAGTCTAGTCTATAGTCAGTCTATAGTCTAGTCTATAGTCTAGTCTATAGTCTAGTCTATAGTCTAGTGCTATAGTCTAGTCTTTAGTCTAGTCTATAGTCTAGTCTTTAGTCTAGTCTATAGTCTAGTCTATAGTCTAGTCTATAGTCTAGTCTATAGTCTAGTCTATAGTCTAGTCTATAGTCTAGTCTATAGTCTAGTCTATAGTCTAGTCTATAGTCTAGTCTATAGTCTAGTCTATAGTCTAGTCTATAGTCTAGTCTATAGTCTAGTCTATAGTCTAGTCTATAGTCTAGTCTATAGTCTAGTCTATAGTCTAGTCTATAGTCTAGTCTATAGTCTAGTCTATAGTCTAGTCTATAGTCTAGTCTATAGTCTAGTCTATAGTCTAGTCTATAGTCTAGTCTATAGTCTAGTCTATAGTCTAGTCTATAGTCTAGTCTATAGTCTAGTAGTCTAGTCTATAGTCTAGTCTATAGTCTAGTCTATAGTCTAGTCTATAGTCTAGTCTATAGTCTAGTCTATAGTCTAGTCTATAGTCTAGTCTATAGTCCTAGTCTATAGTCTAGTCTATAGTCTAGTCTATAGTCTAGTCTATAGTCTAGTCTATAGTCTAGTCTATAGTCTAGTCTATAGTCTAGTCTATAGTCTAGTCTATAGTTCTAGTCTATAGTCTAGTCTATAGTCTAGTCTATAGTCTAGTCTATCAGTCTATAGTCAGTCTATAGTCTAGTCTATAGTCTAGTCTATAGTCTAGTCTATAGTCCAGTCTATAGTCTAGTCTATAGTCCAGTCTATAGTCTAGTCTATAGTCTAGTCTATAGTCCAGTCTATAGTCTAGTCTATAGTCTAGTCTATAGTCTAGTCTATAGTCCAGTCTATAGTCTAGTCTATAGTCTAGTCTTTAGTCTAGTCTATAGTCTAGTCCTATAGTCTAGTCTATAATCTAGTCTATAGTCTTGTCTATAGTCTAGTCTATAGTCTAGTCTATAATCTAGTCTATAATCTAGTCTGTAGTCTAGTCTATAGTCTAGTCTATAGTCTAGTCTATAGGCTAGTCTATAGTCTAGTCTATAGTCTAGTTAATAGTCTAGTCTATAGTCTAGTCTATAGTCTGGTCAATAGTCTAGTCTATAGTCTAGTCTATAGTCTAGTCTATAGTCTATTCTATAGTCTAGTCTATAGTCTAGTCTATAGTCTAGTCTATAGTCTAGTCTATAGTCTAGTCTATAGTCCAGTCTATAGTCTAGTCTATAGTCTAGTCTTTAGTCTAGTCTATAGTCTAGTCTATAGTCTAGTCTATAATCTAGTCTATAGTCTTGTCTATAGTCTAGTCTATAGTCTAGTCTATAATCTAGTCTATAATCTAGTCTGTAGTCTAGTCTATAGTCTAGTCTAGTCTAGTCTAGTCTATAGTCTAGTCTATAGTCTAGTCTATAGTCTAGTCTATAGTCTAGTCTATAGTCTAGTCTATAGTCTAGTCTATAGTCTAGTCTATAGTCTAGTCTATAGTCTTGTCTATAGTCTAGTCTATAGTCTAGTCTATAGTCTAGTCTATAGTCTTGTCTATAGTCTAGTCTATAGTCTAGTCTATAGTCTTGTCTATAGTCTAGTCTATAGTCTGGTCTATAGTCTATAATCTATTCTATAGTCTAGCCTATAATCTAGCCAATAATCCAGTCCATAATCTAGTCTATATTCTAGTCTATAATCAAATCTATATTCTAGTCTACAGTGTAGTCTATAGTCTAGTCTACATTCCAGTCTATAGACTAGTCTACAGTGCTGGAATATTCTAAATATTCTACTTCCTCCCAAAATAACTTTGTGTCCCCTCCTCCTATTTCTTTGCATAATATGTGAGAAGATTTGTATGTTTAACTGATTTTTTCTTGCTATTTTTTAATGTTGCTAGTGGTGTTTTATCCTTGTTGTTTTTTGTTTCTTTGCATTGCAACGCTGTTCATATGAGAAGATACGAGATGTGACATTTTAGCGCCAAATGTACATATTGGTTTGAGAGATATGTTTGTGCCGTTGTTTTTTTACTCTGTCTACCCTTTCTGCCTTTTAAACTTGTTTATGCGTTTATTTAAAATACTTTAAAATAGTATAGTACAAACAAAATTTCGTAAGCCATTTCAGGCGTTTTTGTTTGTCAGTGGAATGTTTGAGAAGAAAAAAATATTGGGTTATTTCCAGTGAAATTGATGGTTGTGGTCAGGTTTGGGATTTTGTTGTTTTTGTGTATGATGTTTCCGTTTCTTTTTAGCAAGCAATCAAGTTTGTTTTGTCAAGGCCAATTAAATCTTTAAAACATTGTTTAGCTGTGATAAGAGATATTTATAAAAGGATATTATGTTTTATTTTTTATATTTAAAGGATTTGTTTAAAATTGTTTATATTGAATTTAAATGTATGTGATGAGTTTGGTAATGATAAGCAAAGGAATGTATTATACAGTAACTCTAATGTTAACTGATTTATAACTTGTGAAATGTTTAAAAGTTTCTTAAGGTTATTGCCCTCTCTTATAAAGCCTTCTACACTTTAACAACAAACAATAATTATAATAAAAAAACAACTATTAAGCAACATTAAAAGGATGAAATTATAAATAAAACTCTAATAACTAAACAACAACAATATCAACACTAATTTGCAAAAATAGCAATTATTGTCATTATACTACATACTCTTGCTATTCATAGAAAGACATCATCTCGTCCTCATCATCATCATCATCAACAAAAGCAATTTACATCATGACACTGCAATTAACAACTCGTGCCAAAATGCCAACTACAATAATATCAGCAGCAACTAGAAGCAACACAAAAGCGTCAACAGCAATGGTCATATGAGTAGAAAAAAAATGTGAAAAACATATTAAACACATGTAAAGTGAACATTAAACACAGAATAGAATATTAACTAAAAGAAAGGAAAACACAAATGTTCTTTAATTTCTGTTTTTATTTCATAATTTTTTTGATTTTGTTGTTCTTCTGTAGGATTTATATAGAGGAAAAGGGATTGATGATAAACAAATCGTTTTTATATCGTTTCCTATAATTACTTGTGTATAACTTTTGGGAATATTTCATATATTTCTGCTAAAATTCTAAGACTATTTAGAAATGTCCGTCCATCTGTCTTGTGTAATTGGTAGATATACTGTTTAGATCCGAAATGTTTTAAAAAGTTTTTTTCAATTTCTATTTAAATTTTTTTTATAAATTTTAACAGAAATTTAAACCAATATTTTTACATGAAACAGAAAAAAACATAAATTTTTAATATAAAATATTTTATATTTATTTGCAACAGTAAATAAAAAACATAAAAATATTTTTAAATTACGTTAAAACTATTTCAAATTACTTGTTAACAATTTTTATGTAATTTTTTTTTTTGTTTTTTTTTTTTTTTTGGGAAAATTACATTTTATAAAGTAAATAAATAGAAAAAAAAAATTCTTAACACTTTTACACAACATCTTTTTCTACAGATTTTTATTGAACTTGTTATAAAATTATATATTTACATATATTTAGTTATGTTATGTTGTGTTTTTTTTTCTGGAAAAAAATTTAATAAAACTCTATAAAAAATATATATTATTTATGGCATAAAAACTTCTACATAAACACATATGCAAGCATGCATGGTCATGTTCATAAAATAAATAAAAAAAAGGAAAAAACTAAAAAAAAACAATAGAAATATTTTTACAATCAAACGCCTTTTACTTTTGTTCTTAAAAACACATAAACATATATAGATAGTGTTTAGAAAAACCCAACAAACATTGTTGTGTGAAGAATATGAAAAGTTTTTTTTTAGGTTATAGTTATATAGTAAAGATGTTTAAAAATTAGTATATGATAAGTCATTCACTCTAATCTATAGGTAATTAAAGTTTTAAATTTTTAAATTTTTTCTCACAAAGTTTAAATAAAACCTTACTAATGTTTGTTGGTTTGAACGTATGAGTAATATGCTTTGACATACATACACACAAAAGTATATTTAGATTTATATGTATTTACTAAAATAAAATCTCATCCTTAAGTTGAACTGTATACAAGAGTAAAACAATATAGGGGAGAAAATAAAGATATACATACACATACATACATATATATGTCTGTACATGTACGTATGAGTAATATGTAATATAAATGCATATAAATATTTTAGAAAAACACTTATTCTAAGGGAACCTACACTGCAAGAAATATTTGTTTTTTAATTAACTTAAAATGCATTAAGTATAATCCATTATAACCCATTGTAAATATCCTTTATCATATATCGATATTAATACAAGCAGCAGGGTGATTTTCGTTAGAGCAACAAGTCCCCAAAGACATGGGTTAGTAATGAAACAAACTCTTTAGATTTTTAATAGCAGATATATTTTGTTAAAATGTTCTTCAATATTTTGTTTTAAAAACGATTTATGGAAAATATAGAGATTTTCTGGGGTCAATTGTAGGCTCAGCCATATGAAATTTTATTCAAATATTTTGTTACATAGAAAATTAAAATATTAAGAATTAACAACTCTACATCTGTTACTAAGTCAGATAGTAACAGAAGATGATCTTATACGGAGGCTTTAGATCAATTGTGAACAGTAGTTGCTCAAAATCAATATGTTTTCAACAGACATAAGGATAAACGACTGATAGACTGAGGTATATTGCTGGAATCAAATAATAATCCAGAATAAATAAACTTCTGTATATGTCCGGAAGGAGCTATACAGGAGCCTATCTTAGAGACTGCAACAGCTAGTTGTTAGGACAAATTTGACAATTATAAGAACGTATGTAGATGAAAAGGGCGGAATGGCTATAGTGGGTGTGGCATATTTTCTGTGAAAAATATTAAATTAGTATATCTGAGAAAAGGTAACAGTTAGTTAGTTAGTTAGTTAGTTAGTTTAGTTGTTAGTAGTTAGTTAGTTAGTTAGTTAGTTAGTTAGTAGTTAGTTAGTTAGTTAGTTAGTTAGTTTAGTTAGTTAGTTAGTTAGTTAGTTAGTTAGTTAGTTAGTTAGTTAGTTAGTAGTTAGTTAGTTAGTTAGTTAGTTAGTAGTTAGTTAGTAAGTAAGTTAGTTAGTTAGTTAGTTAGTAGTTAGTTAGTTAGTTAGTAGTTAGTTAGTTAGTAGTTAGTAGTTAGTTAGTAGAGTTAGTTCGTTAGTTAGTAGTTAGTTAGTTAGTTGTAGTAGTTAGTTAGTTAGTTAGTTAGTTAGTTAGTAGTTAGTGTTAGTTAGTTAGTTAGTTAGTTAGTAGTTAGTTAGTTAGTTAGTTAGTTAGTTAGTTAGTTAGTTAGTTAGTTAGTA
Organism: Lucilia sericata; assembly: GCF_015586225.1. Lineage (NCBI taxonomy): Eukaryota > Metazoa > Arthropoda > Insecta > Diptera > Calliphoridae > Lucilia > Lucilia sericata. The sequence continues at coordinate 45,080 of NW_023994384.1, read as the reverse complement.
GTTAGTTAGTTAGTTAGTTAGTTAGTTAGTTAGTTAGTTAGTTAGTTAGTTAGTTAGTTAGTTAGTTAGTTAGTTAGTTAGTAGTTAGTTAGTTAGTTAGTTAGTTAGTAGTAGTTAGTAGTTAGTTAGTTAGTTAGTTAGTTAGTTAGTTAGTTAGTTAGTTAGTTAGTTAGTTAGTTAGTAGTTAGTTAGTTAGTTAGTTAGTTAGTTAGTTAGTTAGTAGTTAGTTAGTTAGTTAGTTAGTTAGTTAGTAGTTAGTTAGTTAGTTAGTTAGTTAGTTAGTTAGTTAGTAGTTAGTTAGTAGTAGTTGTAGTTAGTTAGTTAGTTAGTTAGTTAGTAGTTAGTTAGTTAGTTAGTTAGTTAGTTAGTTAGTTAGTAGTTAGTTAGTTAGTTAGTTAGTTAGTAGTAGTTAGTAGTTAGTTAGTTAGTAGTTAGTAGTTAGTTAGTTAGTTAGTTAGTTAGTTAGTTAGTTAGTTAGTTAGTTAGTAGTTAGTTAGTTAGTTAGTTAGTTAGTTAGTTAGTTAGTTAGAGTTAGTTAGTTAGTTAGTTAGTTAGTTAGTTAGTAGTTAGTTAGTTAGTTAGTTAGTAGTTAGTTAGTAGTTAGTTAGTTAGTAGTTAGTTAGTAGTTAGTTAGTTAGTTAGTTAGTTAGTTAGTTTAGTTAGTTAGTAGTTAGTTAGTTAGTTAGTTAGTTAGTTAGTTAGTTAGTTAGTTAGTAGTTAGTTAGTTAGTTAGTTAGTTAGTTAGTTAGTTAGTAGTTAGTTAGTTAGTTAGTAGTTAGTTAGTTAGTTAGTTAGTTAGTAGTTAGTTAGTTAGTTAGTTAGTTAGTTAGTTAGTTAGTTAGTAGTAGTAGTTAGAGTTAGTTAGTTAGTTAGTTAGTTAGTTAGTTAGTGTTAGTTAGTTAGTTAGTTAGTTAGTTAGTTAGTTAGTAGTTAGTTAGTTAGTTAGTGTTAGTTAGTTAGTAGTTAGTTAGTTAGTTAGTTAGTTAGTAGTTAGTAGTAGTTAGTTAGTTAGTTAGTTAGTTAGTTAGTTAGTTAGTAGTTAGTTAGTTAGTTAGTTAGTAGTTAGTTAGTTAGTAGTTAGTTAGTTAGTTAGTTAGTTAGTTAGTTAGTAGTTAGTTAGTTAGTTAGTTAGTTAGTTAGTAGTTAGTTAGTTAGTAGTTAGTTAGTTAGTTAGTAGTTAGTTAGTTAGTTAGTAGTTAGTTAGTAGTAGTTAGTAGTTAGTTAGTAGTTAGTTAGTAGTAGTTAGTTAGTTAGTTAGTTAGTTAGTTAGTTAGTTAGTTAGTTAGTAGTTAGTTAGTTAGTTAGTTAGTTAGTTAGTTAGTTAGTTAGTTGTTAGTTCGTTAGTTAGTTAGTTAGTTAGTTAGTTAGTTAGTTAGTTAGTTAGTTAGTTAGTTAGTTAGTTAGTTAACAACGCTTAATTAATATTAATCATACGTCTTGTAGAGCATAGAGTTTTTTGTGACAAATGAAAAAAGCCTTTAAAATAAATTAAAATTAAACTTAAAAAAATCGATATTCCTCTACTAATTCCAAAAACTTTTAATTTGTCTCGTTTCTCTTTTCGCTTAAGAACACAAATATTTTGTTAAGTGTAAAAGTAATATAACAACACGTACTGGCCAATTTTAAGACAAAATTACAATAAACTTCTATGTAAATTTATTAGACAGGCGTCTACTTTTATAATTCTCAAAAAATGGTATTTATTTTATTGAAATTTTTATATCTTACTAGAATTACCTACCATAAGCAGTTCCTTAAATTAAACTAAATCCTACGTAAATATATCCAAAGACCCAAAATTACCCATTACCCTCCCTTTCCCAATATTTAACAATATTTTTCGTACACTTCTTATTTATAAAATTTTTATGCGTATATGTATCACTTTAGCACTTTCAACCATATGAAAGTAAAGGGAGAAAAAACCAACTAAACTAGAAATAAAGAATAGAAAATAGCACTTAAGATAAGTATGGAAAGCAATAAAAGTGACAGATTTTGTTATCTTAACATCTATGAAATATTGACTAAACAATACCATAACATAAATGCACAAATACATAGAAATCATCATGTGTGTTTGGTAGGAAAAAAAAAACTCTTACAATGTGATGGTAAATATTAAGAAAAATAAATCCAAACTCTATTTATGCAGATAACAAGTAAGATACGAATAGTTTTAGTCTTGGTTAGAACATTGAATTGCAATTACCAAAAAAAAAAAAAAACGGGAGGATGGTCCTTTAACGACAACTATGACCATAATAAAATGTATGTGTATATTTTTATATCTATAAGTAATTTATGTGTATTTATTAGGGTGGTTTTTTAAGAAATGAAATGTTAAATTTGGAGAGTTAAACATTTTTGAGATAAAACGTAAATTTCAGTCAAATTTCGTAAAAAATTTAAAAATTTTATCTTGTTAAAACATCTATCCTAAATGGGTTAGGTTGAAGTTGTTACCTAGAAACCTCTATAGTTAATTTTTAGGAAATTATCAGTTGATTGCCCAGCAGAATGTCTAATGTTTCTGCCTGATTATATACCAAACTGTATCCTAAAAAACTCCCCTAATATTTACTTAGGTGTACGTGTATATTTCAGGGTACATTTTTTATGTGTCCATTTTTTTACTTACTCACATGTACTCATGTGAAGCCATGTGTATAGAAAACATTTAAACATTGTTTTAAGTTCAATAATAAAAATATTACACATCAGGGATGGAAAACTTCAAGACAATTCATACACTATACTTTTCATAGACTAGTCTTCAATTGTTCTATTGTTTAATAGACTTTAGTATAGACTTATCCTTAGACCAGTCGATAAACTAATCACTAGACTAGTCAGTAGAAAAATCTGAAGACTAGTCAATGGCAAGACAAAAGACTAGTCAATGGAGCAGTCAAAAGATTGGACTATATACTGACTAGGTTAATTAATAGATTAATTAATAAATAAGTTAATAAACTGGGCTATATAGTAATCATTGTGTGGATGAATGTTTAAGTCAATAGACTAGTCATTAGCCATTATATCAATCCATAAATTAGTCAATATTCCAGAAAGTAGACTAATCAATAGAGTAATCAATAAAAGTAATAGAATGAACAATGGATCAGTCAATATACAAGTCAACAGTCAATATATAAGGCCACTAGTAGTTACTAGGCTAGACAATATACTTACTAATAGACTAAGCAATAAGCTAGTCAAGACAGAAATCAATAGACTAATCCCCAGATTAATCTGTAGATTAGTCAATAGTCTTGACAACAGACTAAGCAATAGACTAGACAAAAGTCTAATCGGTAATCTAGTTCATAGACTATCCCATCGAATTATCAATGGATTGTCGATCAATCCAATTGTTTAGTCAATAGACAAGTTAACATTATAGTCAATAGAAAAATCAACATTCTAGTCATAGGTCATTCAATAAACTATATAACAGAGTGGTCCATAGACTAATCAAGAGATTGATCACTAGTCAAGTCAATAGACTACTGAAAAGTCTTGTTAATATACTAATCAATAGACTAGGCCATGGAATAATGAATATTAAAGTCAATAGACCTTCTCATAGACCAGTTGATAAATTAGTCAATAGACTAGGCAATAGACCAAGCAGTAGACTAGTCAATACAAGAGATAATAGAATGATCACTTGACTAGTAAATAGGCTAGACAATAGGTTAGACAATAGACTAGAGAGTAAAGGTACTAAGTTTTTTTTTTTTAGTTTAGTTTATTCATTCTTATACAGAATCCTAGCCAAAGGCCATAATCGGATCCAATAACACTACTTAATTAGACAACATTCAATTTTAATAAAATAACAATAATAATAAAAAAAGTCAATAGACTTATTACTAAATTAGTCAATGGATTAGTCGCTAGTCGAGAGACTTGTCAATATACTAAGCAGCAGTCAATAGAAAAGATAATAGACTTTAGTATTAAATTTGTTTTGATTTCTTTTCTAACTGAAGTTATTTTAATTATGTATAAATCCTTAAAAATTAACTTAAATGCTCTTTATAGCTTTCATTTGACATTAAAATTTTAAAGTTATCTCTATACTAACATAACTTATAAACATAAGAAACTTAAAGTTCTACAGGACGTATGATTGATATTAATTAAGAGGTTTACTTTAAAAATTAATCATAACTTTGCCAATTTTGAATAGATTTTAAAAAAGTAAATGTCATATAAAAGCTAAGGCTTTCATTCATTAATCTAGTAGATATGCACCTTAAAATAGTCTAGATAATAGACTAGGCAAATGATTTGTCAATAGGCAAATCAATAGGCTAGTAGATAAACTAGTCAATAGAGAAGACAATAGTCTGGTCAAAAAAGAACAGGTTTCCCAAGCCTGCCACCTACACATTTTGCCAGAAGAAAGCAAAAACTAATAAAAATATTGAATTGTAAAAAATACAGAAAAATTATTAGATTTTTCCATTAAATAACAAGCCAATAGAAACAACTAAATAACAAAAAAAATATTCTTAAAATAACAACAAATAGAAAACAAACAAAAGACATCAATATTCATACAAATTTATAGCAAACAAAAATAAATTTAAAAAAAATTCCATTATATTTCCTATTGGGTCTTTTACACAAATCAGTTATATTTTACTTATAAAAAATTTCAGCTTAGTAAATATTAAGAATGTATGAACACAGCAGCCACGTTTTCGTTTTATTCTAACAATTTCGTATAGTTCCGCAATATACTAGAGTGTGTCTGAAGTACTTGTATATCCGTCTAGAAACGTGTAATGGTAGTTATGTGCGTTTTCATTCATGGAATTACTATAAATATAAATGTGTGTATATAAGGCATATTGACTAAGGAGTCCATATTTTATTATTGGCATAAAAATTACATAGAAAAGAGTGAAATGGTATAAGAAAATATAGCGCACAAACAGCAAAAGACAGTGGGAGCGATAAGAAACTACAAATATCAAATTTATTAGAAAATTTTAGATGAATTAAGGAAGGAAAATAATATTAGCAAAAGTTATTATATGAAAAGAAGAAATTATTTTCCAAACGTCTGTAAAGTGCAAAGTTTTGGAGATAAATATCTACTAAATTTGCAAAGAATTTATGAACGTAAGCCTTAGCTTTCATATGCTACTAATTTTTTAAAAATCTAGGCAAAATTAACAAAGTTATGTTTAATTTTTAATTGTACCTCTGAATTAATATCAATCATACGTCCTGTAGATCTCAAAGTTTCTTTTGCTTATAAGTTAAGTTTTTGTTGAGATAATTTTACAATTTTGATGTCAAATGAATGCTGTAAAAAGTACTAAAGTTATTTTTTAACGGATTATACAGAATTTAATACTTAAGTATATATTATTGAGGATCAAGTTCAATCCTTTCCCACTGTTTAAAGGGAAAGTGCTTTACAGTATGTGATTTTGTACAAATATCTACTTGCACTTTGTATGTGTGTGTGTATAACATATTCCATTCTATTTAAATATGCATACAAGAAAGTCCTTCAGAAGGATATAACTTCTATGTAGAAAATATTTTATTTTTATATTTCTCTTTACAGCATAACTACAATATCCTAGAGACTAACTACAACTATTGTTCGCTGTAATTTGCTGGTTTTTATTTAGTTTTTTTCTTCTCTTTACTACTTTTGGTTAATCAAGGGTTTTGCTTTTTCAATATCCTTTAGCAGCTCCTTGATTTTCATTGTGGCTCTTTCGTACTATTGTCTGCATTCTTTACTTATTTTCTTCATTTTCTTGTTTTACATCATTTATATAGTAATTTGAGTTTTTAATGTTTTAATAATGTTAGGTTCCTTTTTTGCACACAATAGTTGCCCATTTAAAGTGAGTGTAGTTAGTAGTTAAGTTTAATGTAGTGGCAATGTTTAAAATTAATTTATTGTATTGAAGTGGAAATAATATTATTATATAAATGTTTAACATATTAATGTAAAGTGTCTTAAATAAACATTGGTATTGAAGATAGTTTTTGGTCTAGAGACAAATGAAGAAGTTTTGTGGCTTTTGTTATGGTATTTTCCTTCCTTCCTTACTTCGTAATGATTTTATGGTAGTTTAGCGTGTTTTTGTTTTAACTTAAGATTTGCTGTCTCATAATTGCTTTTAATTTGTTGTAACTTTTGCGTAAGTGTTAGTTTGTTTAATAAATTAAACTTAATTATAGTAGTGTCTTTAATTTGTTTACAAGTCTATTAAATTATCTTTCGAAACTAACCACAAAATTGTAGTTGTTTTCTTAAACATGAATTATTAGGTTATTAATTTGTTTTATTAATAATAAACAATGTTAAATGTTGTTAGAAAACCACAGTTTAAGATAAATATTATTAATAAATTTTATACAAAATATGTACAAATTATCTTTAGAGTTGTATGTATTCAAAGTTATTAAGGAAATTGTGTAAATGAATAGTTTTCTTTAGCTTTAACCAAATTTTATTTGGATTTTGAATTAGGGCGTTAAATTTATAGGAAATTTTAAAGTATTTATTTTGTTTAAGTCTTGTGCCTCATATGCTGTTTGAATTTTGTAAATCATTTAACACGTCTCGAAGTTATAGAAAGTTTTTAACATGAACCTTTAATTTAATATTAATCATACGTCTAGTAGGTCTAGCAGGTAATTATAAAGATATATTTATATTTTGAAAGAGTTTTGAAATCTAACACACTGAATTATTGTTTTAGTATAAATAAATTAAACAGTTAAATGATTCAAGGTTTTCAAAATAATTTTAAAAATTAAAAAAATGGCAAATAAAATCTATTATTCTACTGTTTGATAATAAAAATTATTGCAGTATATGCCCGGCTATTATACAATGCCTTAATTTTGAAAATCTTTTAGCAATTGCAAAGATTAATGTTATTTTCTAAACAAACATACAAATTAATATTAATCATACGTCTAGTATTACCGTGAATATAATTTTCTTTATAACTACGTCAATTATGGACAGATCTAAACAATTTTAGAGTCATTTGAAAGCTTATACACTGAGCTATAACTTTATAGTTGTTATAGGAGATTTTTAAAATTAATTTTTAGTAATATTAATCATACGTCTAGTATGACAATAAATGTTATTTTCTTCATAACCATGCTAGTTATGAAGGGATCTAAATAGTTTTAGTGTCATCTGAAAGCCAGTTTAAAAAAGTTATTATTACAATTGCTATTAAGTATACATCTCGTATTACATTACTAACTAACTAACTAACTACTAACTAACTAACTAACTAACTAACTAACTAACTAACTACTAACTAACTAACTAACTAACTAACTAACTAACTACTAACTAACTAACTAACTAACTAACTAACTAACTAACTAACTACTAACTAACTAACTAACTAACTAACTAACTAACTAACTAACTAACTAACTAACTAACTAACTAACTAACTAACTAACTAACTAACTAACTAACTAACTAACTAACTAACTAACTAACTACTAACTAACTAACTAACTAACTAACTAACTAACTAACTAACTAACTAACTAACTAACTAACTAACTAACTAACTAACTAACTAACTAACTAACTAACTAACTAACTAACTAACTAACTAACTAACTAACTAACTAACTAACTAACTAACTAACTACTAACTAACTAACTAACTAACTAACTAACTAACTAACTACTAACTAACTAACTAACTAACTAACTAACTAACTAACTAACTAACTACTAACTAACTAACTAACTAACTACTAACTAACTAACTAACTAACTAACTAACTAACTAACTAACTAACTAACTACTAACTAACTAACTAACTAACTAACTAACTACTAACTAACTAACTAACTAACTAACTAACTAACTAACTAACTAACTAACTAACTAACTAACTAACTAACTAACTAACTAACTAACTACTAACTAACTAACTAACTAACTAACTAACTAACTAACTAACTAACTAACTAACTAACTAACTAACTAACTAACTAACTAACTAACTAACTAACTAACTAACTAACTACTAACTAACTAACTAACTAACTAACTAACTAACTAACTAACTAACTAACTAACTAACTACTACTAACTAACTAACTAACTAACTAACTAACTAACTAACTAACTAACTAACTAACTAACTAACTAACTAACTAACTAACTAACTAACTAACTAACTAACTAACTAACTAACTAACTAACTAACTAACTAACTAACTAACTACTAACTAACTAACTAACTAACTAACTAACTAACTAACTAACTAACTAACTAACTAACTAACTACTAACTAACTAACTAACTAACTAACTAACTAACTAACTACTAACTAACTAACTAACTAACTAACTAACTAACTAACTAACTAACTAACTAACTAACTAACTACTAACTAACTAACTAACTAACTAACTAACTAACTAACTAACTAACTACTAACTAACTAACTAACTAACTAACTAACTAACTAACTAACTAACTAACTAACTAACTACTAACTAACTAACTAACTAACTAACTAACTAACTAACTAACTAACTAACTAACTAACTAACTAACTAACTAACTAACTAACTAACTAACTAACTAACTAACTAACTAACTAACTAACTAACTACTAACTAACTACTAACTAACTAACTAACTAACTAACTAACTACTAACTAACTAACTAACTAACTAACTAACTAACTAACTAACTAACTAACTAACTAACTAACTACTAACTAACTAACTAACGAAATTGCCTCAATAGTGCGAAAATTTCAAAATAACTGTCCAGCTGTCGTGCTAGTTCTTTGAGGCCAAACAGTTAAAGAGGACCAAATAAACAGATTTTATAGCAGACCAACTAGCTTTCAAATTTAAAAAAATTTCAAATTGGAAATACTTTGCAAAATTCACATAGCAGTAATAACTGGACACTGTGTGCTAGGTAGGCATGCAAGTCGGCTTGGGCTGCGCTTCTACTCTAGCCGCTAAGAGATACTATTTCCTTGGCAATTTCTTCATATTCAATCTTCGTGAGATATCTGAGTCAAAACTTAATGACCTCCTGCGTTTTCTTACGGCTACATGCTATAGATGTGATGCTGAGCTGAGTAATAAAAGAATTTTAAAGAAAATATCTCAATAGTGAGAACATTTAAAATAAATCTCTATCTGTCGTGGTAGTTCTCTGTGACCAAACAGCTAAATAGAGTGAAAGATATTAGTTGTCATAGATTTTCTAATAGACCAAATTTACCATTTTACAAATTGACCTTCAAATTAATATTAATCATACGTCTAATTATTTTAATATAATTATTAAATCATATTATATTGAATGTTTTGCTAATGATTTTCTGCTATATCATAAGTTATCAGCCTTTCTTGCCCCCCTTCCCTTCCTAATTACTTTTCATCGCAAACAGCATTATTTTATTTATCAATATGTTTCATACACATTGTAACCAATTTCTATCATTAACTTGGTAACTGACATTAAATCGTACTTGACAACTATTAAAAAGTTTTATTGATAAATATATAAATAGTATTAAGTTTCTTGTTACTAAATAGGGACCAAAGAAAACTAATAGTTACCATAAGTATAACTTGTAACTTTGCTATTTTTTTATTATTATTATTTTGTAGCAAAAATAGAGCTTGTTTGTTAGAGAACAAGTAAATATTTTATTTAAGTTTCGTTGTTCTAAGGGACAGCAACTAATAATATTACACTTGTAATGCGCTATCAGAAATAAAGAGCAATACAACATTTATAACAATTTTCTTTAATAAAATTTATTTAATTTTTTTAAATGAAAAGTTTCTAATATCATATTTACCTTTGTTGGCTGTAAACATTTTAAAAATCTTTTAGCAATTACCAAAGTTATGAGCAACTTTTTAAATTAATATTAATCATACGTCCAGTATTACCAAAATTTTTAACTTTTGTTTATCAATGGACATAATGGATAAAAAGATAAAAAATGTACTCAAAATCCTTATAAAATATGTCTACATTCCCTATAGGGTTCACAAGATTCTTTCTAACTAAAAATAACATGTTTTTATCTACAATTTCTCAAACTATTCTTCCAAAGAAAAAAATACAACAAAAAGTAAAAGTTGTCAGCAACTTTTGTCGCAGTAACTCTTTACATTTTATTTCTACATGTTAAACTATGACTGACATAGCAGAAGCCAATATTATTTTAATGATTATTATTAAAGTCAACAACTTTACCCGTTTCCTCTCTTTTTCCCTTCTAGGTCTGGTGGTCACCCTGTCCCAGTCGTGAATGCCCTGAAGAACCTGAACTTGAATTGGCTGTAAATCAATGTGTTGATTATTGTTTGTTGCAAGAATCAGCAACTACTACAACTACAGCCTCAACATTATTCAGTCCATCAACAGAGTATTATGCGGTAACCGACAAAATAGCAATACAAACAACTCAAGAAACAACAACACAACTTCTAAGCCATTTCTAGCAACATCAGCAGTAGCATTACCATCCTCATCACCAGCAGCAGAATTCCCAACGAGTACAACATCACAGCCATTGGGCATAGCCGATGGCGCAGCAATACAAACACCAACACCAACAACTAGAAGTATATTCCAAGATGTACTTAATATGTCAGCGACAATGTTCCCGCCCGTAGTGACATCTTTATCCTCAATGTCTATGTTAGAACAGCAAGATTGGAATCGTAAGTACTTTTATTTCTTGTAAGTTGTTGTCAGTAGAAGAAATGATTGCAAAAATGGGTGTTTGGGGTGGATTTATTTTGATTTTATTTGAGGTTCGTTTGGTATTTTTCGTTTGCACTTCATTTTATTTTCTACCAGCTGTCAAATAGTACAAAGTTATTATTAAAGTTATCAGTTTAATAGCTATGCTGTTGGTTTAATATTGGCTGGGATTTTGTGATTTTTTGCTTATATGTCCTCCTCTATGACTCAAAGCTGTTTCTAAGGGTTGCCAGGAAACCTGATATAAACGAAAATGTCCGTTATCAGAAGAACTTTAAGAAAGAATTATTAGTCTTAAACTCAACATGAACTGAACTAGAACTAACTAGAACTGAACTAGAACTGAACTAGAACTGAACTAGAACTGAACTAGAACTGAACTAGAACTGAACTAGAACTGAACTAGAACTGAACTAGAACTGAACTAGAACTGAACTAGAACTGAACTAGAACTGAACTAGAACTGAACTAGAACTGAACTAGAACTGAACTAGAACTGAACTAGAACTGAACTAGAACTGAACTAGAACTGAACTAGAACTGAACTAGAACTGAACTAGAACTGAACTAGAACTGAACTAGAACTGAACTAGAACTGAATTAGACTGAACTAGAACTGAACTAGAACTGAACTAGAACTGAACTAGAACTGAACTAGAACTGAACTAGAACTGAACTAGAACTGAACTAGAACTGAACTAGAACTGAACTAGAACTGAACTAGAACTGAACTAGAACTGAACTAGAACTGAACTAGAACTGAACTAGAACTGAACTAGAACTGAACTAGAACTGAACTAGAACTGAACTAGAACTAGAACTGACTAGAACTGAACTAGAACTGAACTAGAACTGAACTAGAACTGAACTAGAACTGAACTAGAACTGAACTAGAACTGAACTAGAACTGAACTAGAACTGAACTAGAACTGAACTAGAACTGAACTAGAACTGAACTATAACTGAACTAGAACTGAACTAGAACTGAACTAGAACTGAACTAGAACTGAACTAGAACTGAACTAGAACTAAACTAGAACTAAACTAGAGCTGAACTAGAACTGAACAAGCTGAACTAGAACTGAACTAGAACTGAACTAGAACTGAACTAGAACTGAACTAGAACTGAACTAGACTGAACTAGAACTGAACTAGAACTGAACTAGAACTGAACTAGAACTGAACTAGAACTGAACTAGAACTGAACTAGAACTGAACTAGAACTGAACTAGAACTGAACTAGAACTGAACTAGAACTGAACTAGAACTCAACTAGAACTGAACTAGAACTGAACTAGAACTGAACTAAACTGAACCTAGAGCTGAACTAGAACTGAACTAGAACTAAACTGGAACTGGACTAGAATTGCACTAAATTTAAATCCCCTCTAAATTTTCCTTTGACAACCCTTACTCATAACATTCAATATTTATATTGATGGTACTCATATTTCTATAAAGCTCTTCCCATACTGTTGCCCTAAGATCAGCAGTAGCAGTGGAAATGTGTTTTAATGAATTACTATTTGATTATGATTTTATTACACTCAATTGTGTGGCTGTTCGGATGACTGACTGGTTGAGTGGATAGCTCTGTTCCCTTCTACTAACTACTTAAATGCATATAGGACGGTTATTGGTCTATGCTGTTTTTGTCATTATGTCAAAATGTCATTGAGAAAAGGAGTGTGTGTGTTAGTTATAAATATAGATTGCGAAATTAATGAAACATCAACATTTTGATTGTTTCAACATGATTTCGAGTTGTTTTGCTTCAAGAGGAATTCGTTGGCAGTGAATATGTGTTGGGTGTTGTAGTCGAGATATTGTTAGTCATAATGTGCGATCATATATATAATTTAATTTTTAGTTTTATTAAAAGTTTTTTTAGTTATTTGTGAGGATTTAAAGTTAAGTTTAAACAGCTGAGGTTATTTTTGAATAGAAATTTAATATAAAATCAGAACAATTTAAAATTTGTTTACGACATCGTATGCTAGTAAAGATATACATATATTTTTTTAAATTTTTCTAATACCTTGTAATATGTTCTTACATAAATGATGAGCTTGCGAATGAGTAATATGGAATTTTGTAGGAGTTCTATAATACTTATACGTAAAAAGTCTATGAATGAATTTTTAGTCAGAAAGTGGATTTTTAATGAAAATTTTGATTTGAATTAAAAAAATTAAATTTTTTAGTGAAAAATCATAAAATTTTACATTTTTAAATTTCAATTATTTTTGGTAATATTTTTTGCAATTTTTGTTTTTTTATAATAGCTGTTCAGTGATGCTTGAATAATATAGTACATACTTACTTTTTATATGCTTCTATTATATATACTTATTCTTAATACCAAGATTGTTGTGGTCAAAATAAATACAGACTACAATGTCAACTAAAGTTGTTGACACTTGAAAGTTGAATGTTTGCAACGTCATCATAATAGTATTAAAAAATTAAAATAAAAACAAAATAGGACGCTATAATAGGCATTAATATAACTTAAATTTTACAAACAAAATGTATCATTCGAACATAATTGCTTTCCAAATTACTAACAAACATTTTCAATTTCTATTCAACTAATACTGTTTCTTCCCATTTTCTTTTCTCTTTTTGTTTCAAGCTGAATCATTGGACATGGAAAATATTACAGCACCTACCACCTACAGTTGGGTTCATTCGAATGCTAGTGATTCGACCTACTTTATGCTACAAATGCATCCTGATCTAGCCGATCCCATCGAACAGTTGGGCATGGAAATCGAACAGGATGACAATGAGACGGTAACAGATTTTAAACAACGTTTCGGTGAGAAACGTCTTTGGGAAATGCAAATCAATGTCACCGATTTAGAGGAATTGGATTTACGTTGCGGTGGCATAGCCAGACGACATAACATGTCACGTGTCTCAAATGAAACGGTGACCTGTATGGTGCAACGTTGTACGTTCACATTAAATGCACCAGAAATTTGTCCACCTGATTATAAGGAAACTGATGATACAATATTTTGGATTTACTTTATGTTGAGGTAAGTTAGTTGACGTGTTGGATGGTTGGTTGGTTGGTTTGGCTGTTTGGTTGTTAGGTATTGCAGCGTCTGACATTTATTGACTTTTGATGCTGGTTGATTGTGTAACACTAATGCAGACTTGTACCTTAAATGGACATTGTGTGCATTAGTATTGTATTTGTGTGCTTAAATGGAAAGAAGGAACAGCATATCAGGTTAGGTTAGTAGATTTAAATTTCATGCAACTGTTATTCGAGTATAATAAAGGATTCGCAATAGCTAGATTTGTTTGTGTATGTTTTCCTGTGACATGCTGTGTATTTATGTGAGTATTAGAATCTGTGTAATTTGAACATACATTGTATACTTTGACATTTGATGTGACTTTATACAATTTGTATGTTTTTCTTTTCACTCTCTCTATTGAGTTTGTTCTTTGCAATCATGGCTGGATATTGTGAATTTCAGTGAACTATTGAAACTGCTGTTATATGTAGTAGTTTTTGTATGTATATAGGTGTTTCATTCAGGTTGAAGATTTTTTAAGATTTTTGTTGTTGTTATTGATTTGGGAATAAATAAATATTTGAAGAAATATACAAATGTATTAAAATGTGTTTGTGAATTCCATTTTCATTTGAAAAGTTTGTTTCTCAGCATATACTCCAAAATTTGGGCATTTCATAGTGCAGTTTTTACTAAGAGTTCAGTTATAGGTTATTTCTAGTTCAGTTCTAGTTCGGTTCTAGTTCAGTTCTAGTTCAGTTCTAGTTCAGTTCTAGTTCAGTTCTAGTTCAGTTCTAGTTCAGTTCTAGTCAGTTTCTAGTTCAGTTCTAGTTCAGTTCTAGTTCAGTTCTAGTTCAGTTCAAGTTCTAGTTCAGTTCTAGTTCAGTTCTAGTTCAGTTCTATTCAAGTTCTAGTTCAAGTTCTAGTTCAGTTCTAGTTCAGTTCTAGTTCAGTTCTAGTTCAGTCTCTAGTTCAGTTCTAGTTCAGTTCTAGGTCAGGTCTAGTTCAGTTCTAGTTCATTCTAGTTAAAGTTCTAGTTCACGTTCTAAGTTCAGTTCTAGTTCAGTTCTAGTTCAGTTCTAGTTCAGTTCTAGTTCAGTTTCTAGTTCAGTTCTAGTTCAGTTCTAGTTCAGTTCTAGTTCAGTTCTAGTTCAGTTCTAGTTCAGTCTTCTAGTTCAGTTCTAGTTCAGTTCTAGTTCAGTTCTAGTTCAGTTCTAGTTCAGTTCTAGTTCAGTTCTAGTTTAGTTCAGTTCAGTTCTAGTTGAGTTCTAGTTGAGTTCTAGTTGAGTTCTAGTTCAGTTCTAGTTCAGTTCTAGTTTCAGTCTAGTTCAGTTTCTAGTTCAGTTTCTAGTTCAGTTCTAGTTCAGTTCTAGTTCAGTTCTAGTTCAGTTCTAGTTCAGTTCTAGTTCAGTTCTAGTTCAGTTCTAGTTCAGTTCTAGTTCAGTTCTAGTTCAGTTCTAGTTCAGTTCTAGTTCAGTTTCTAGTTCAGTTCTAGTTCAGTTCTAGTTCAGTTCTAGTTCAGTTCTAGTTCAGTTCTAGTTCAGTTCTAGTTCAGTTCTAGTTCAGTTCTAGTTCAGTTCTAGTTCAGTTCTAGTTCAGTTCTAGTTCAGTTCTAGTTCAGTTCTAGTTCAGTTCTAGTTCAGTTCTAGTTCAGTTCTAGTTCAGTTCTAGTTCAGTTCTAGTTCAGTTCTAGTTCAGTTCTAGTTCAGTTTTAGTTCAGTTCTTGTTTCCAATGTAGTGTTGATTGTACAAAAATTTGTTTAAAATTACTAAACAAAAAGTGGTAAAATAATACAATCGCCTTAAATGCTTGTAAATCTCCTTTGAATAACAATAGGCATCATTAAAAAAATAAAAGCATTTAAGTTGAATATCAAAAGAATAAACATTTTTTTAATTGAATACATTTTGACGCTCTTCGAAAAAAGCGAAATATTATTAATTTGTATTTGAAAAGAAAATTGTTGATACTTTGATATCATTGGCTTAATTAATTAACTTTTGTTTTATAATAACACTATTAATTTATTTTCGTTTTTCTTCTTAATACAAATTCTTTGTTGTTGTCATGTCTGATAATTAAATAATTATAATTTGAGTGTCACCCAAATAAATAAATGTAGAAAATGAAGAATAAAAGAAGAAAATTAATGAAAAGCACTTGATATCAAACGCATGAAGTTGGCATTTGAACTGGAAGCAACACAACACAAGCAATTTGACATTAGAAGGACAATTGTTGAAAATGATTAAGATGATGAAAATGGTGTTGAAGGGAGGAGTATGTGTGTTTTTCCTACCACTGACAAAAAACAGAAAGACGAAGACGCTCTTCTTGTTGAACATGATGAAGATGATGATGATGAGATGACATAAACACTAGACATTTGAACTGAAAATAATACTGTAAAGTGGCGATGATGATGATGAGTGAATGGTGATGAAAATGATTTGTGGCTTTTATTTGCTCTTATTACTTGTGAAACACATATTTATACATATCCATAAAATGACATCATTTTACGGTTGGCAGCTTTAATGCTGCGTATGTTTTTTGTTCTAAATAAAATTTTGTTTATTAATCATTATTACTGTGTTATTTCAATTTTGTTTTATGTCTAAAATCTTTAATGATTTATTAATTTTGTTAATTTTTTACATCTTTGTTTTATTTTCTTTTTTACCATTTGCATGTCTCTAGATTCCTTGCCACTACCATGTTATCGGCTGGTGTCACTATTATGGATCCTATTGCCCTGACAATGATTGAAAAGTATGGTGGTGATTTTGGACGTGAACGTCTTTTCTCCAGCATTGGCATGGCCATCTTCTCACCCATTACTGGCATCATGATTGATTATTTTTCACGCGGCCTTGGCTACACCGATTACTCGGCTGCCTTCTATACGTATGATATTCTCTTAATTATTTCGACAGTGTCGGTGCTGATGATGCCGTTGGGCGAAAAACTGCCGGCCGATAATGTCTTTAGGGATTTATGGAATTTATTGAAAATGCCGCATGTAATTACATTTATCTTCTTCTTGTTCATATTGGGCAATTTCTGGGGTTTCATTGAGAGTTTCTTGTTTTTGTATTTGAAAGAATTGGGAGCACCAAATTATTTATTGGGTAAGTAAGATAAACAAATAAGTGCGTAAGTATGTGTTGCAAATCCATAAAAAAATAATAGAAAATTTATACAAATTACTTTATACGTTTTGAGGGATATCAGAATGCTGATGTGTGTAACAGTGGGATAAGAGAAATATATTTTGTTAAATCTGTTTTTAATTATATTTTTTAACGCAAATTTTATGTGGATTCACTAAAAGTATTTTGTAAATATTTTTGTGGAAATTTTCTTCAGAGCTAGAACTGAACTAGAACTGAACTAGAACTGAACTAGAACTGAACTAGAACTGAACTAGAACTGAACTAGAACTGAACTAGAACTGAACTAGAACTGAACTAGAACTGAACTAGAACTGAACTAGAACTGAACTAGAACTGAACTAGAACTGAACTAGAACTGAACTAGAACTGAACTAGAACTGAACTAGAACTGAACTAGAACTGAACTAGAACTGAACTAGAACTAAACTAGAACTGAACTAGAACTGAACTAGAACTGAACTAGAACTGAACTAGAACTGAACTAGAACTGAACTAGAACTGAACTAGAACTGAACTAGAACTGAACTAGAACTGAACTAGAACTGAACTAGAACTGAACTAGAACTGAACTAGAACTGAACTAGAACTGAACTAGAACTGAACTAGAACTGAACTAGAACTGAACTAGAACTGAACTAGAACTGAACTAGAACTGAACTAGAACTAGAACTGAACTAGAACTGAACTAGAACTAGAACTGAACTAGAACTGAACTAGAACTGAACTAGAACTGAACTAGAACTGAACTAGAACTGAACTAGAACTGAACTAGAACTGAACTAGAACTGAACTAGAACTGAACTAGAACTGAACTAGAACTGAACTAGAACTGAACTAGAACTGAACTAGAACTGAACTAGAACTGAACTAGAACTGAACTAGAACTGAACTAGAACTGAACTAGAACTGAACTAGAACTGAACTAGAACTGAACTAGAACTGAACTAGAACTGAACTAGAACTGAACTAGAACTGAACTAGAACTGAACTAGAACTGAACTAGAACTGAACTAGAACTGAACTAGAACTGAACTAGAACTGAACTAGAACTGAACTAGAACTGAACTAGAACTGAACTAGAACTGAACTAGAACTGAACTAGAACTGAACTAGAACTGAACTAGAACTGAACTAGAACTGAACTAGAATGAACTAGAACTGAACTAGAACTGAACTAGAACTGAACTAGAACTGAACTAGAACTGAACTAACTGAACTGAACTAGAACTGAACTAGAACTGAACTAGAACTGTACTAGAACTGTACTAGAACTGAACTAGAACTGAACTAGAACTGAACTAGAACTGAACTAGAACTGAACTAGAACTGAACTAGAACTGAACTAGAACTGAACTAAAAACTGAACTAGAACTGAACTAGAAGTGAACTAGAACTGAAACTAGAACTGAACTAGAACTGAAACTAGAACTGAACTAGAACTGAACTAGAACTGAACTAGAACTGAACTAGAACTGAACTAGAACTGAACTAGAACTGAACTAGAACTGAACTAGAACTGAACTAGAACTGAACTAGAACTGAACTAGAACTGAACTAGAACTGAACTAGAACTGAACTAGAACTGAACTAGAACTGAACTAGAACTGAACTAGAACTGAACTAGAACTGAACTAAAACTGAACTAAAACTGAACTAGAACTGAACTAGAACTGAACTAGAACTGAACTAAAACTGACTAGAACTGAACTAGAACTGAACTAGAACTGAAAAACTGATCTAGAACTGAACTAGAACTGAACTAGAACTGAACTAGAACTGAACTAGAACTGAACTAGAACTGAACTAGAACTGAACTAGAACTGAACTAGAACTGAACTAGAACTGAACTAGAACTGAACTAGAACTGAACTAGAACTGAACTAGAACTGAACTAGAACTGAACTAGAACTGAACTAGAACTGAACTAGAACTGAACTAGAACTGAACTAGAACTGAACTAGAACTGAACTAGAACTGAACTAGAACTGGACTAGAACTGAACTAGAACTGAACTAGAACTGAACTAGAACTGAACTAGAACTGAACTAGAACTGAACTAGAACTGAACTAGAACTGAACTAGAACTGAACTAGAACTGAACTAGAACTGAACTAGAACTGAACTAGAAACTGAACTAGAACTGAACTAGAACTGAACTAGAACTGAACTAGAACTGAAATAGAACTGAACTAGAACTGAAATAGAACTGAACTAGAACTGAACTAGAACTGAACTAGAACTGATCTAGAACTGAACTAGAACTGAACTAGAACTGAAGTAGAACTGAACTAGAACTGAACTAGAACTGAACTAGAACTGAACTGAAGTAGCTTTCCCACTGTTTACATGTATGCATGCCTAAACAGGTCTTAAGTAACCTGCCAAATTTAATCAATGTTTGTAGTTTGATTTTCCCTATTTTGTTCGTACTCCAATAATTTTTTGTATTTTCTTTCCATCGTATAGGCATTACAATTACTGTGGGCACCGTGAGCAGTATACCGTTTTTATACGGAGCTGAGAAAATTACCAGAATCTTTGGTCATGTTAATTTGATTATTATTGCTTTCTTTTCACATGCTGGTCGTTTGGTGGGCTATTCGTTTATTGAGTAAGTACAGTAATATACAAATATATATACACTTCAGTACAAGGATAAGTAAATACATACGAAAACAAATAAACATTTGGAAAAAATTGTAAAACATACACCCATATATATGTCTACGCACATAAACAAATACAAGATTAATATTTGCTGAATTGTCGATGTAAATGTATATGTTGATGTTGATAAGTATAAGTAGTTATGTCCGTTTCCTGAGTTTAGCTTGTGTCTTAAGGTATTATTTGTTTATTTCACCATTTTACCATTTTCATTATTTTCCTGATAATTGTATGTGATTTGTTTGTATTCATTCAATTCCTGGTTTTATTTGTTTTCATTTGTATCCTTGTTTTTTTCTTTCTGTTTTGATTTTTTTTATTTGGTTTCGTTTAGAAATGCTTGGTGGTGTTTTCCGTTTGAAGCTATGGAAGCCTTATCTTGCCACTTGATGTGGGTGGCAGCTGCCACTTATTGTTCAATTTTGGCTCCCAAAAGTCTTTTGGCCACATTGATTGGTGTTTTGGGTATGGCCCACTTCAGTTTGGGTAAGTGCAATTATACTACTATAACATTGGAAATTTGAAATTTTATTTGCAGTTGTTTTGCTACCGTTGTACTCTTTTTTTGGTCTTTGTTTATTATGGAGATTCATATAAAAATTTTTTCATTTTACTTTCAAACATTTGTTTCTGTTTGGTATGCATTTGAATTTTTGGGTTTTCCATCACCCACATGTGTTCGAGATGAAATGAATTTTTCTGTCAATTTTCCTACTTAGTTATGTTAAGTGGAAAAATTGCTGTTGTAGGTTTTTCTTCCTGGTTTTTCCTTTCTAGTTCTTATTTACTGCCTGTCGATCATTCGATATTATAATTCTGAAAATTGTTTTTATGCAAATTTTTATTGTTTGAAAGAAAACATTTCAATTGCAACATTGCATTGGTTGTCAAAAGAATTTATTTTGGGAAAATTTGTAACCTAGTTGGAATGATATAAAAATGGGATTCTGTTAATTGTAAGGCATGAAACAACACATATGTAAATGGACGAACATATACACAGACTAACATACATACATCGCTAAATTGACGTATTACGGCATATTTATGGCTCAAATTAAATTGAGGAACAGATTCTAAGCAAATTTCGCATTCTAGGAAAAATACTTTATGAAAAAAAAAACATTGTTATTCCTTCTAGGTCGCGGCAGTGGTTCCTTTAGTGGTGGTCTATTAATCGGGGCAATTTGGCACCAGGGATGCTTTCCGCTATATGGGTCTGCTCGCTGTAGTGGGTGGTATTGCTTACGGTCTGTTGCACTTAGTTTGGGCTGCGTAAATTCGATCACAACATGGATGACTTGGAGGAAGAGGTAGAAGCCGTCGAAACTGGTGAAACAGAAAAATTACAGAACCCTCAACTAAAGAACAAGGCACCTCAATGTCATTGGAACGTTTATCATTAATGATAAAATACAATCAAATTGGCAGCTTATCATCGTTGCCAAGAGGTTCAAGGGTGAGTAGATTTTGCATCAACTAAAACAATTGTTTGCGAAAATGTTCTTCAGTTATTTCTGCAAATTTCATGCTAATATTTTGTTTATTTTATATTTGCCAGGGCGATATACACGACCATTTATCAATACGTCGCAGCAGTTATAATGTTGAATCATTACGTTCGCCCAAGCATGGCATTGGCAGCGCCTCCAAAGTTGACATTTTACGTTCGGCATTGGAAATAAATCACAAATCCTCAAATAATTCGGTGCTGAGTAAGACCGATAACCGTACATCAAATCAATCATTGGGACGAAATCGTGCCGACAGCGCACCCAAACTCAATCATACGACTATGAAAAAATTTCACAACCAGCCCTGGAGGCGGTTGTACTAGAGGTGAGTTTTATTTTTATTATTATTTTTTTATCTCTTTTTTTTGTATTTTGGAATATTTACGTTATTTCTTTTTATTTGTAACATTAATGGAGTTATAGAACAAAGTAAAGTAACAAACGAATAAGTACCTGCAAGCCATGCTAAAAATGTTTTTAATGGAAGTTTTATATATTTACACCGTTTTCAGTTTAACATGACAATATTATCAGTAGAATCACGAAATATGTATGTCTAGTCTATGTCTAGTCTATGTCTAGTCTATGTCTAGTCTATGTCTAGTCTATGTCTAGTCTATGTCTAGTCTATGTCTAGTCTATGTCTAGTCTATGTCTAGTCTATGTCTAGTCTATGTCTAGTCTATGTCTAGTCTATGTCTAGTCTATGTCTAGTCTATGTTCTAGTATGTCTAGTCTATGTCTAGTCTATGTCTAGTCTATGTCTAGTCTATGTCTAGTCTATGTCTAGTCTATGTCTAGTCTATGTCTAGTCTATGTCTAGTCTATGTCTAGTCTATGTCTAGTCTATGTCTAGTCTATGTCTAGTCTATGTCTAGTCTATGTCTAGTCTATGTCTAGTCTATTCTAGTCTATGTCTAGTCTATGTCTAGTCTATGTCTAGTCTATGTAGTCTAGTCTAGTCGTCTAGTCTATGTTAGTCTATGTCTAGTCTATGTCTAGTCTATGTCTAGTCTATGTCTAGTCTATGTCTAGTCTATGTCTAGTCTATGTCTAGTCTATGTCTAGTCTATGTCTAGTCTATGTCTAGTCTATGTCTAGTCTATGTCTAGTCTATGTCTAGTCTATGTCTAGTCTATGTCTAGTCTATGTCTAGTCTATGTCTAGTCTATGTCTAGTCTATGTCTAGTCTATGTCTAGTCTATGTCTAGTCTATGTCTAGTCTATGTCTAGTCTATGTCTAGTCTATGTCTAGTCTATGTCTAGTCTATGTCTAGTCTATGTCTAGTCTATGTCTAGTCTATGTCTAGTCTATGTCTAGTCTATGTCTAGTCTATGTCTAGTCTATGTCTAGTCTATGTCTAGTCTATGTCTAGTCTATGTCTAGTCTATGTCTAGTCTATGTCTAGTCTATGTCTAGTCTATGTCTAGTCTAGTCTAGTCTATGTCTAGTCTATGTCTAGTCTATGTCTAGTCTATGTCTAGTCTATGTCTAGTCTATGTCTAGTCTATGTCTAGTCTATGTCTAGTCTATGTCTAGTCTATGTCTAGTCTATGTCTAGTCTATGTCTAGTCTATGTCTAGTCTGTCTAGTCTAGTCTAGTCTATGTCTAGTCTATGTCTAGTCTATGTCTAGTCTATGTCTAGTCTATGTCTAGTCTATGTCTAGTCTATGTCTAGTCTATGTCTAGTCTATGTCTAGTCTATGTCTAGTCTATGTCTAGTCTATGTCTAGTCTATGTCTAGTCTATGTCTAGTCTATGTCTAGTCTATGTCTAGTCTATGTCTAGTCTATGTCTAGTCTATGTCTAGTCTATGTCTAGTCTATGTCTAGTCTATGTCTAGTCTATGTCTAGTCTATGTCTAGTCTATGTCTAGTCTATGTCTAGTCTATGTCTAGTCTATGTCTAGTCTATGTCTAGTCTATGTCTAGTCTATGTCTAGTCTATGTCTAGTCTATGTCTAGTCTATGTCTAGTCTATGTCTAGTCTATGTCTAGTCTATGTCTAGTCTATGTCTAGTCTATGTCTAGTCTATGTCTAGTCTATGTCTAGTCTATGTCTAGTCTATGTCTAGTCTATGTCTAGTCTATGTCTAGTCTATGTCTAGTCTATGTCTAGTCTATGTCTAGTCTATGTCTAGTCTATGTCTAGTCTATGTCTAGTCTATGTCTAGTCTATGTCTAGTCTATGTCTAGTCTATGTCTAGTCTATGTCTAGTCTATGTCTAGTCTATGTCTAGTCTATGTCTAGTCTATGTCTAGTCTATGTCTAGTCTATGTCTAGTCTATGTCTAGTCTATGTCTAGTCTATGTCTAGTCTATGTCTAGTCTATGTCTAGTCTATGTCTAGTCTATGTCTAGTCTATGTCTAGTCTATGTCTAGTCTATGTCTAGTCTATGTCTAGTCTATGTCTAGTCTATGTCTAGTCTATGTCTAGTCTATGTCTAGTCTATGTCTAGTCTATGTCTAGTCTATGTCTAGTCTATGTCTAGTCTATGTCTAGTCTATGTCTAGTCTATGTCTAGTCTATGTCTAGTCTATGTCTAGTTATGTCTAGTCTATTGTCTAGTCTATGTCTAGTCTATGTCTAGTCTATGTCTAGTCTATGTCTAGTCTATGTCTAGTCTATGTCTAGTCTATGTCTAGTCTATGTCTAGTCTATGTTAGGATATGAACTCTTTTTGGAAACAGTGTAAAATTTAAGTGCAAATTTTAGATTAAAGGGGAAACGAAATGATAATAAAAAGAAAACACTTGTAAATACTGGTGGGTGTAACTGAATATTTTTTGTTCCATTTTTTACTTAATGTTTAGGGTTCAATTTAATATTTGCTGTGATTTTGCTTTGTCAATTTCGAAATGAATTTGGTTCTACTCAGTGGAGGTATATGATAAACACATTTTGTATTTTTTACATAGAAACCACTCAGACTCTTGGATTATTGCTCTACCTTATGGAATTTTGGTTACCTAATCCATGAAATGATTTCATGTTAAAAGAAAAATTCCTGGCATATTTACTTGTGCTTGTACATTTTGTTATGTACTTGTAATGCCTTCAGTCTATGTTCGTTCATCTTTGGGCACTAACCGTTTCAATTCGTTTTAGTCGGTAAAAGTGTTACGGTTGTTTAAATTCCTTTCAGTGATGCGCTGCTTCCAATGTAACGCTAGATAAGACTACAATTTCATCTAAACAAATAGAATTGTAATGTTTTTAGTTTTTTCTTCCTCTCTTTTATTGTTTGTTAGTGTTTATGTTCCTCTTTTGCAGGCGCAAAACGTGTAGGTATGCGAGAAAAAAGGATGAAATTTTTTTGTTGCAAAATGCGAAAAAAGAGTGTGTTAAAGACAAAGCGATGTTGACCTAAAGGACTTCATGATGATGAAGATGATGATTACGTTCGTTAGTTGTAGTTGTTAGTATTTTGTGTGCATTTTGTTTATTACCATTTTGTTTGCAATGTTGTAAACATGTTTTGTGCAACCTGTATGGAAGAGGGCAAGTTTATGCATTTTTATTTTTATTTACGAAATTTATTCCTGAAGTGTTAGCATCCTGAGGATTATACTTTGTTGTGGGTTTCATGTTATAATTTTGAACAATAAAGCTCTTTAGGAAATGTCAATTCAATCTGAACAAGTTTTGCATTAAGTTGTTTTGTACATAAAACCCAAAGAACAGGTTTCTACTCTTATTTAATGATTATTCTGATAGTGAGGATACACTAGTTAAATATGATATAAATATTAAACTGACTTGATATATATCCAATCCAAACTTTAATAAAAATCTGCGGCCCTTGCTTGACATAATATTGCCCACCTTCTTGTCTAAGTAAATATCAGAGTAAAATATCAAGGCACTCAAACCATTCATCCATCACATTTTGCTAATTTTAGTTGTTTTGTTATGTTTAGCTCTACTCACTCACGCTCCCATCCTAGGACACTATACCATTATTCATCGATATTATAAAAAACGGATGTTGTGTTTTTGCATGTGTTTGTGTACGTGTGAGTTTGTAGCGGAAGTTTAGAAATGTTACATCCTTTTAAAATTGCTATTTGTTACGCGTTTCTTTTTTGTTCTTGTTTTGGGGAGGGTGGGCAGGTAACATTCTATTTTTGATTCATTTGTTTGATAAGATTTTTATTTGATTGTTCGATTTCAGTTGTGTTTTTTTTTTTACTGCGTATCGATGTTACTTTTGTTTGTCCTGTTTTAAATGTAGAAACATTTGGAATTCGTGAAGCGTTTCTTAGTAACAATGGTGTAGGAAAAATGGTGTGCTAAAAATGTTGTTGAATGCTGAACATGAACACAACAAATGAGTCTGTTTGAAAACAAATGTGTTCGTTAGGTTTTTGTAGAATAAAAAAAAAAAAAAAAAACAGAAAACGTATAATGGTGAGACAGAAATTTGTTTCGGCTGGTGTTTCCTGTTTATTAAATTTTGTTTTGTTAAAGAAACATTTCCCAATACAGATAAATCAAAAAAAGAGGAATTTAAAGACAAAAATTGTCTTTAAATTTAAGATTTTGCTATAAAGCAAAAAATAATTTCTTAATTTTAAAGATAGAGACCAGACATAGACTAGACATAGACTAACATAGACTAGACATAGACTAGACATAGACTAGACATAGACTAGACATAGACTAGACATAGACTAGACATAGACTAGACATAGACTAGACATAGACTAGACATAGACTAGACATAGACTAGACATAGACTAGACATAGACTAGACATAGACTAGACATAGACTAGACATAGACTAGACATAGACTAGACATAGACTAGACATAGATAGACTAGACATAGACTAGACATAGACTAGACAGATAGACATGAGACTAGACATGACTAGACATAGACTAGAATAGACATAGACTAGACATTAGTAGACTAGACATAGACTAGACATAGACTCGACATAGATAGACATAGACTAGACTAGACTAGATAGACATAGACTAGACATAGACTAGACACATAGACTAGACTAGATAGACTAGACTAGACATAGACATAGACTAGACATAGACTAGACATAGACTAGACATAGACTAGACATAGACTAGACATAGACTAGACATAGACTAGACATAGACTAGACATAGACTAGACATAGACTAGACATAGACTAGACATAGACTAGACATAGACTAGACATGACTAGACATAGGACTAGACATAGACTAGACATAGACTAGACTATATGACTAGACATAGACTAGACATAGACTAGACATAGACTAGACATAGACTAGACATAGACTAGACATAGACTAGACATAGACTAGACATAGACTAGACATAGACTAGACATAGACTAGACATAGACTAGACATAGACTAGACATAGACTAGACATAGACTAGACATAGACTAGACATAGACTAGACATAGACTAGACATAGACTAGACATAGACTAGACATAGACTAGACATAGACTAGACATAGACTAGACATAGACTAGACTAGACTAGACATAGACTAGACATAGACTGACTAGACATAGACTAGACATAGACTGACATAGACTAGACATAGACTAGACATAGACTAGACAGACTAGAATAGACTAGACATAGACTAGACATAGACTAGACATAGACTAGACATAGACTAGCATAGACTAGACATAGACTAGACATAGACTAAGACATAGACTAGACATAGACTAGACATAGACTAGACATAGACTAGACATAGACTAATAGACTAGACATAGACTAGACATAGACTAGACATAGACTAGACATAATAGACATGACTAGACATAGACTAGACATAGACTAGACATAGACTAGACATAGACTAGAATAGGACATAGACTAGACATAGACTAGACATAGACTAGACATAGACTAGACATAGACTAGACATAGACTAGACATAGACTAGACATAGACTAGACATAGACTAGACATAGACTAGACATAGACTAGACATAGACTAGACATAGACTAGACATAGACTAGACATAGACTAGACATAGACTAGACATAGAACTAGACATAGACTAGACATAGACTAGACATAGACTAGACATAGACTAGACATAGACTAGACATAGACTAGACATAGACTAGACATAGACTAGACATAGACTAGACATAGACTAGACATAGACTAGGCATAGGACTCTTGTCTTAATATATGAGAATTCGTTTAATTTCCTCTTTCTTCCCAAAAACATAATTAAATTAAATGCTTCAGTGTAATCCTTCTTGATCTTGGCTTTCTTTCTGCCCTTTTCTCATAGGTGAAAGATTTTTGCAATTTCCATTCAACATGCCACAGAAAACGCAATGTTTTTAATTGTTTTTCTCTGTATCAACGTGACGGTGCAATTACGTACATTATTTATATCTTGACTTCTTAAATATAAAACTGTAGATTTTTCTTTCTTCCTGAATGCTCTCATTAATTCCATACTTAAAATGTGAACCGAACGGAATTATTTCGGTAAAAAAAAACTCAATTTCTTTCACCCCATTTCATTTTTAAGGCCAATATTTTATATTTTTAACGCTATATGCCTTTTTGGAAAACATAAGAACGTTTGTGATGCATGCAGTTTTAAGTATGAGTCTGTACGTAGGAATGATGGTATGTAGCAGCAAGTATTTTTCAACACATTCATGTATACATTCGTATACATGCATATTTCTTTTTTGAATAATTGGCAAACTTTTATGAACAGAAAAACAGTTCACAGAAAAATGAAAATAAAATTGTATGTATGAATGAACTTATAAAAGAGCCAGAGGATTCCATTTTTTTAAGGAGTTTCTTGGTTTGATGAATAAAAAAAATATTTTTTTTTTTTTCAACAACCAGCTCAACAACAACAAAAGTATTAAAAAATGCAAGCAATTTGCACATGTTGAGCCAGTGTTTAAATGTGTGTTGGATTTATAAATGTAAGAGCTTGCTAGTTACACAGTAGGTTTGAGGGAAGTCAGTGTATCCTTTTTTTATCACTTTCATATAGTTCATTTTGCAAAATATCTTCTTTGGTAGACTCTATCATCAAGTGTCCATAAATAATCTATTACATCTTTTTTGTGTACTGTACCTAAGAATAAAATTATTTAACTTTACAAATCTAATCTAAAGGATATAATCACTATAAACAAGATTTGGAATAGTTTTTAAAACTTCTGGGTTACTTTAGCTTATGTCTGTGTGTATGTGTATGTTTGTTGAAATTTGCGAAAAAGTAAAAGAGGTCTGTGAAAAAATGCATTTTTATGTTAAAGAGCAATAAAAACAAAATGCACAAACAGTTTGAAAAATATCAGGAAAATTGTTCCAACTATAAATATGTACATTGAACAGAAATGAGCAGAGTTGTGGATATAGTTATAGGTATTTGCAGGTGCAGAGAAACTAATCTGCAAAACTAACAGAATCACAAGTTTATGGAGGCATAAAAGGAATTAGAAAACAAAATGCCTAATAATACATTTATGGAAATCGATTATATATTTAAAAATTAAATTCGTAAATAAATTGTTGCAAAAATTTTAGAACCAAAATGACCAACTTTGGTCAGTCATTTACTAGCTCCCATGCCATCTATAGTTCCAATACCGACATACTTCTTAGAAAAAGGTTTATAAATCAATGTTCGATCACGTCGTGGGTATTTAGAAAAGATCTAATCTGTGTTCTAGTCTACAGTCTATTCTTTCTTGCATAGTATATGGTCTAGTCTATCGTCTAGTCTATAGTTTAGTCGGTAATCTAGTCTTCAGTCTATAGTATAAGTAGTCTTTAGGCCTAGTCTATAGTCTAGTCTATAGTCTAGTCTATAGTCTAGTCTATAGTCTAGTCTATAGTCTAGTCTATAGTCTAGTCTATAGTCTAGTCTATAGTCTAGTCTATAGTCTAGTCTATAGTCTAGTCTATAGTCTAGTCTATAGTCTAGTCTATAGTCTATAGTCTAGTCTATAGTCTAGTCTATAGTCTAGTCTATAGTCTAGTCTATAGTCTAGTCTATAGTCTAGTCTATAGTCTAGTCTATAGTCTAGTCTATAGTCTAGTCTATAGTCTAGTCTATAGTCTAGTCATAGTTCTAGTCTATAGTCTAGTCTATAGTCTAGTCTATAGTCTAGTCTATAGTCTAGTTATAGTCTAGTCCTATAGTCTAGTCTATAGTCTAGTCTATAGTCTAGTCTATAGTCTAGTCTATAGTCTAGTCTATAGTCTAGTCTATAGTCTAGTCTATAGTCTAGTCTATAGTCTAGTCTATAGTCTAGTCTATAGTCTAGTCTAGTCTATAGTCTAGTCTATAGTCTAGTCTAGTCTATAGTCTAGTCTATAGTCTAGTCTATAGTCTAGTCTATAGTCTAGTCTATAGTCTAGTCTATAGTCTAGTCTATAGTCTAGTCTATAGCTATCTATAGTCTAGTCTATAGTCTAGTCTATAGTCTAGTCTATAGTCTAGTCTATAGTCTAGTCTATAGTCTAGTCTATAGTCTAGTCTATAGTCTAGTCTATAGTCTAGTCTATAGTCTAGTCTAGTCTAGTCTATAGTCTAGTATAGTCTAGTCTATAGTCTAGTCTATAGTCTAGTCTATAGTCTAGTCTATAGTCTAGTCTATAGTCTAGTCTATAGTCTAGTCTATAGTCTAGTCTATAGTCTAGTCTATAGTCTAGTCTATAGTCTAGTCTATAGTCTAGTCTATAGTCTAGTCTATAGTCTAGTCTATAGTCTAGTCTATAGTCTAGTCTATAGTCTAGTCTATAGTCGTCTATAGTCTAGTCTATAGTCTAGTCTATAGTCTAGTCTATAGTCTAGTCTATAGTCTAGTCTATAGTCTAGTCTATAGTCTAGTCTATAGTCTAGTCTATAGTCTAGTCTATAGTCTAGTCTATAGTCTAGTCTATAGTCTAGTCTATAGTCTAGTCTATAGTCTAGTCTATAGTCTAGTCTATAGTCTAGTCTATAGTCTAGTCTATAGTCTAGTCTATAGTCTAGTCTATAGTCTAGTCTATAGTCTAGTCTATAGTAGTCTAGTCTATAGTCTAGTCTATAGTCTAGTCTATAGTCTAGTCTATAGTCTAGTCTATAGTCTAGTCTATAGTCTATTCTATAGTCTAGTCTATAGTCTAGTCTATAGTCTAGTCTATAGTCTAGTCTATGCTCATTTATTTAATCTCTACTGTTAAGCACTTGAACTACAAATCACACATGAAGTATTATTTGTATGAATGGATTAAAAAGAAATATATGAAAATATAAACAAAAAAAGTTAAAAAACCAACTGGCAAATAAACTGGGCAATAAATGTTTAAACCGCAAAAGGAATATACAAAATGGGAACATTTATACATTAAAACAGAAATAACAAAAAAAAATTATAAACGAAAACAAATAAATACTGATCAATGGAGAAAATGCAGCTGCTGATAAAAAACCAGCAGTTTATTTATTAAGGATTTTGTTTAATTAAAATTAAATTTTTTAAAAAAAATTCTATGTTTAACTTTTATTTAATAAAAATTTCTTTTTCTATCTTCTCACCCTTCTCCTCTGTAAACTCGTAATAAAATCGTTAAAAACAAAACTAAAAAAAACAGGGTGTAGAATCAACTTTCTTTCCCAGTCGTATGAAAAAATATCCCAGCGGTTTATTAACTTCAATACCAGCAGTGGATTTATCTGTCATACCGAGCTCTATGCTAATGGTAATGTATGGCATGCTTTTTGTTTTGTTTATTTGTTTCTTTGCACATTTTTCCTTTAACCCCCTAAAAAAGAATTCCCCTTAAAATACACATTTTATATCCTTTACGTATTAAGTACCAGACATCACTGCATGATTTTAATAATGTGCTTCCTTAAGTTTTACATAAAACCATCCAAAAACTAGAGCACCAAAACGAGTAAGACACAAACTAAAAGATCTTGAAATTTAAAGAGATAAAGGGAGACAACTAAAAGACAACTTTAACTACCACAAATTGTAAAATTTTAAATGTGTTTTCGTATAGAAATCATCTGGAGAAATGTCAAAAAATTTACTATTCTCTTTGTGCAGTTATTTTTTTTAATATCAGTTCATTTAACGTATGCTTGGGAGCGTGTATATGCAAAATATGCATGAATTATGCAATTGCATGTTTGATTAGAAAAAGAAATGATGTATCTTATTAATCTTCTAAGAAGCGCTCATTGAAGAAATTGTACGAGTTTTCAAAGCCAGCTTGATACCATTATCGTTTTATTTAACCGCTGTTTTTTTCAATTCCGGACCCAACAATCCTTTTAGCAACTTTTGTCTCTTTTCTATATATTCCTAACAATTTCAAGAATAAATAATTTTCTTTTCGGTCCTCCAGAGATTAATTATTTTCTATGCTGTTTACTTCACATTCCTACAAATAGTTTATTAGTTGTGTATATAAGGTTATATAGAGGCAATAGACTAATCCAGAATTATGTAAACTGAAAACTACGAAATTACAAGTAATTTTGCTTTGATTATGATTTTAAACAAAAAATAGTTTATTTTGGAAAATGTACAACTTAAAAGTGTTAACAATGTTAAAGGCGATTTTAGGGATTCGACTAACTTCGACTTCTTTAACACTTAAATATATTTTAGTAGCAGTCTAATATCTATATATATGTACATCTGTAATGTAATAGAAAATTTAAATGCAAATGCACATGTACTTGACTTCTTTATGCTTAAATAGTTTAACATTCATTTGCATGTCAAATACTTTTATATTTAAATTTTCTTTTCTAATTCATTCTGAAAAGACTTTTTATTTAGGTTAAATTAATAGGGGCTGCTGTCAATAGAACAAAATAAAAAGTTTCTTTAGAGGAATATTCATTAAACAGACTCACAGAAAGTTATAAAGTTATAAATTTATAAAGTTATAAAGTCATAAAGTTATAAAGTTATAAAATTATAAAGTTATAAAGTTATAAAGTTATAAAGTTATAAAGTTATAAAGTTATAAAGTTATAAAGTTATAAAGTTATAAAGTTATAAAGTTATAAAGTTATAAAGTTATAAAGTTATAAAGTTATAAAGTTATAAAGTTATAAAGTTATAAAGTTATAAAGTTATAAAGTTATAAAGTTATAAAGTTATAAAGTTATAAAGTTATAAAGTTATAAAGTTATAAAGTTATAAAGTTATAAAGTTATAAAGTTCAGTAGAGAGATTTCGGCCCCTAAACTTATATACATACATATATCGAATTTCGTAGCTGTTCTAGTATTACTGAGGTAGCTATGAGCGTTAAAGTAATTTTCTGAAGTGGACTTTTTGTGGGAGTTAGGGATAATTATGGATCGTTCCTGATAAAAATTAGTGGGTAGGTTTTGATTCATATTAAACTTGTTTCTTTCGAAGGGCATCCTATATGGGGCATTGGGTCAATTATGGACCGATCCTCATAAAATTCGGTAGAGAGATTTTTGTTGTATGTTTATGTTGAATTCGTCGTTTTCTAGTATTTATACCCTACACCACTTTAGTGGGGAGGGTATATTGGATTTGTGCTGATGTTTGTAACATACAAAAATATTCGTCCTAGACCCACCTTAAAGTATACCAATCG
Source organism: Lucilia sericata (assembly GCF_015586225.1). Taxonomy (NCBI): domain Eukaryota; kingdom Metazoa; phylum Arthropoda; class Insecta; order Diptera; family Calliphoridae; genus Lucilia; species Lucilia sericata. The sequence goes on along the minus strand of NW_023994384.1, from coordinate 12,294 downwards.
GCTTAGAATCGTTTTCTAAGTCGATTAAGCTATGTCCGTCCGTCCGTCCGTCTGGCTGGCTGTCCATGTAAACCTTGTGCGCAAGGTACAGGTCGCAATTTTCAAGATAATTGGATGAAATTTGGCATGCACGTTTTATTTGATCCAAGGACGAAGCCTATTGAAAATGGTTAAAATCGGTCCATTATTTCACCTAGCCCCCATAGAACAGAACCCCCCGAAAAGGGCTTCTGAGCTCATAATTATGTTAAATATACAGTTACATCGATAAAATACGGCACAACTAAGTTTTATAGAAGTCTTGATGACCCTGCCAAATTTCATAAAGATCGGGCCCCATTTGACCCTAGCTCCCATACAAAGTCCCCTTCAGAAAATTACTTGAATGTCCCAAATTAACTTATAAACACAAATATCGCGATGAAATTCAGCACAATAAAATATTATGTAAATATAAATATATTCACAAAATTTTATCGGGCTTGGTCCATATTTGCCCCTAGCCCCCATAAAAAGCCTCTTTCAGAAAATTAGTTTTTCATCCATAAATTGCTTAAATGTATCGGAACAAGGGAATATTGAAAATAAATGCTTTACTATGAAAAATAAATCACATTTAATATTCATAACTGGTGAAGGGTATCATATGGTCGGCCTCGCCCGACTATACTTTCTTACTTGTTTTAAAACAGTTTTGAGCATTAAAGTGATAGTCTAGTCTATAGTCTATTCTATAGTCTAGTCTATAGTCTAGTCTATAGTCTGGTCTATAGTCTAGTCTATAGTCTAGTCTATAGTCTAGTCTATAGTCTAGTCTATAGTTTATAGTTCTAGACTATAGTCTAGTCTAGTCTATAGTCTAGTCTATAGTCTAGTCTATAGTCTAGTCTATAGTCTAGTCTATAGTCTAGTCTATAGTCTAGTCTATAGTCTAGTCTATAGTCTAGTCTATAGTCTAGTCTATAGTCTAGTCTATAGTCTAGTCTATAGTCTAGTCTATAGTCTAGTCTATAGTCTAGTCTATAGTCTAGTCTATAGTCTAGTCTATAGTCTAGTCTATAGTCTAGTCTATAGTCTAGTCTATAGTCTAGTCTATAGTCTAGTCTATAGTCTATTCTATAGTCTAGTCTATAGTCTAGTCTATAGTCTAGTCTATAGTCTAGTCTATAGTCTAGTCTATAGTCTAGTCTATAGTCTAGTCTATAGTCTAGTCTATAGTCTAGTCTATAGTCTAGTCTATAGTCTAGTCTATAGTCTAGTCTATAGTCTAGTCTATAGTCTAGTCTATAGTCTAGTCTATAGTCTAGTCTATAGTCTAGTCTATAGTCTAGTCTATAGTCTAGTCTATAGTCTAGTCTAGTCTAGTCTATAGTCTAGTCTATAGTCTAGTCTATAGTCTCTCTATAGTCTAGTCTATAGTCTAGTCTATAGTCTAGTCTATAGTCTAGTCTATAGTCTAGTCTATAGTCTAGTCTATAGTCTATTATAGTCTAGTCTATAGTCTAGTCTATAGTCTAGTCTATAGTCTAGTCTATAGTCTAGTCTATAGTCTAGTCTATAGTCTAGTCTATAGTCTAGTCTATAGTCTAGTCTATAGTCTAGTCTATAGTCTAGTCTATAGTCTAGTCTATAGTCTAGTCTATAGTCTAGTCTATAGTCTAGTCTATAGTCTAGTCTATAGTCTAGTCTATAGTCTAGTCTATAGTCTAGTCTATAGTCTAGTCTATAGTCTAGTCTATAGTCTAGTCTATAGTCTAGTCTATAGTCTAGTCTATAGTCTAGTCTATAGTCTAGTCTATAGTCTAGTCTATAGTCTAGTCTATAGTCTAGTCTATAGTCTAGTCTATAGTCTAGTCTATAGTCTAGTCTATAGTCTAGTCTATAGTCTAGTCTATAGTCTAGTCTTAGTCTAGTCTATAGTCAGTCTATAGTCTAGTCTATAGTCTAGTCTATAGTCTAGTCTATAGTCTAGTCTATAGTCTAGTCTATAGTCTAGTCTATAGTCTAGTCTATAGTCTAGTCTATAGTCTAGTCTATAGTCTAGTCTATAGTCTAGTCTATAGTCTAGTCTATAGTCTAGTCTATAGTCTAGTCTATAGTCTAGTCTATAGTCTAGTCTATAGTCTAGTCTAGTCTAGTCTATAGTCTAGTCTATAGTCTAGTCCAGGGGTCGGCAAACTATGGCTCGCGAGCCAAATGCGGCTCTTTGGATGTGGAGCTGCGGCTCTTTAGTTTCATACACAAATTTTATTTATTTTATAAAAAAATATTTGTATGCATATTTTAAAATCTTTCCGAATCGATTAACGAGCAATGTATTAAAACTAACAAAACACTTCGCAAACGTTTCTACAATATACAAAACTTTTAACTTTGCTTAATCGTTCTGTGCATGAACAATACAAAAACAAATACTTTTTGAGTGAGAAAGAAAGAACACAATTAGCTTTTCGCTCATTTCCTTGCTTTTATTTGCCCCTACAATTGTACATTTGAGAATAAATCCTCATTGAGCCATTTGAAATTGGTATTGGATTTCTAGAAATGCAGTTGATCAATTTAAAAAGTAAAGCTTTGTGTTGTGGAAAATTGTCAAAGTTTAAAAGCAAGTTGGAAGATTTAGGTAAAAAGCCAACTAACAAATGAAAATTTAGAGTCATTTTTGAAACTTTAAACAACAAGTTATGATCCAAGCTTTCTAAAGGCATACAAACCTATCACTCCCATTGAATTTGTTCTATGTACAAGTTAATATTGTAAGAAAATGTTTAATTCTTTAAAGTGTTAATTGAAAAGTTCCCTATAAACGAATGGGGTATCATATCAGTGATCCTACGAGGTGCCATTAGATAAGATGTAAATCATGATCATACATTCCGAAATTTTCGTGTTTTTCGAATTAAAACATATATTTTGGAAATTTAAAATATAGTAATTAATTAATAATGTGGAGAATTTTGATACAGTTAAATACTAAAAACTTAGTCTATCTCAAAACTTTAAACTTTAATCTTTTTTTTTATAAAAAGGTGCAAAAAATTATAAATTTTTGTATATTGCACATTTTAATGACAGTGATCTATGAAAGATTGATATATTTTTGACATAAAATTTTTGCCTATAAATAAGGGACCAGAAAGCGTATTAAGGACCCATCCTTACAAAATTTGGTAATGAAGTTTTGTTTGTGTTGATTTTCATCACTATACTTGTATTTTAGCCTATTGTATGTCGGAACTTTCGAAAGTGGACTCCATATGGGGGGAAGGGTCAATTTTGAATCCATCCTTTTTAAATTTGGTACAGATATTTTTTGTTCTTATAAAACCTGTTTGCGTCGAATTTCGTCGCTTACTGCTATTATTAAGTCACTTAAGAGCGATAGGGACATTTTCTAATGGGGATCTAATATGGGGGTAGGATCAATTATGAGCCGATCGTCACCAAATTTGGTAAAGTGATTATTGTTCTGTTTGTGTTGAATTTCGTCATAAAATTGCCATTATTAAGCCAATTATGAGTGTTAAAATCAAATTTGGAAGATAGATTTTTGTTCTTTTACAACTTGTTTATGTCGAATTTCGTCTCTATACTGCTACTGTTAAGTCAATTATGATCGTTAGAGTAATTTTCTGAATGGAACCTATATTGGGGTTGGTCAATTATGGTTCAATGTCCGCAATACATCACAGTATAATTTTGTTTGTATAAAAAACTTGTGCAAAATTTTATCTCGATTGCTGCCTAATTAATATACATACTGAATTATGACTGCATTTTAAATTATCACTGTCGCTCCACTCTAATAAACTGTTATATATTTATAACAAGTGTTAAAAAACGCATTCGAATGACCCATAAAAATTCTAAAAGTGTTTGTAGTCAAAAATCTATAAGAAAGATTCCTTGCAGAATCGTCTTGTAGATAATTAAACAAAAAATATGTTTTTGAAGTGAATTCATAAAGTATTTGTAATGTTTTAATCAACAAACATTTTGTGGCTCTTTTAAAACCCATGTTTTGTAAACTGTAAATTTTGGCTCTTCAGACTCAAAAGTTTGCCGACCCCTGGTCTAGTCTATAGTCTAGTCTATAGTCTAGTCTATAGTCTAGTCTATAGTCTAGTCTATAGTCTAGTCTATAGTCTAGTCTATAGTCTAGTCTATAGTCTAGTCTATAGTCTAGTCTATAGTCTAGCTATAGTCTAGTCTATAGTCTAGTCTATAGTCTAGTCTAAGTCTAGTCTATAGTCTAGTCTATAGTTAGTTCTATTCGTAGTCTATAGTCTAGTCTATGTCTAGTCTATAGTCTAGTCTATAGTCTAGTCTATAGTTCTAGTCTATAGTCTAGTCTAGTCTAGTCTAGTTAGTCATAGTCTAGTCTAGTCTAGTCTAGTCTAGTTAGTCTAGTCTAGTCTAGTCTAGTCTAGTCTGTCTAGGCTAGTCTAGTTAGTCTAGTCTAGTCTAGTCTAGTCTAGTCTAGTCTAGTCTAGTCTAGTCTAGTCTAGTCTAGTCTAGTTAGTCTAGTCTAGTCTGTCTAGTCTAGTCTAGTCTAGTCTAGTCTAGTCTAGTCTAGTCTAGTCTAGTCTAGTCTAGTCTTAGTCTAGTCTAGTCTAGTCTAGTCTAGTCTAGTCAAGTCAAGTCAAGTCAAGTTCAAGTCTAGTCTATAGTTTTGAGTATTAAATTTTATTTTTTTTACATATACTTTTTGGTTATCTAAAACTAAATTGAGCAAGTTTTTTATTACGATTTCTATATAATTAGCTAATTGATGACCCTTCAAATGGTATTTCATTTATATAGGGTCTAGGCAAAATCGCTGACCGATATTGGTCATTTTCAATACCAAGCAAACCTTATGAATCGAAAATATTTGTGCAAAATTTGACTGTCTAACTCCTTCCGCGTGATCCCTTTCGTGATTTCAACAGATAAATAGACATGGCTAGATCGTGTTATGTGTTACAAGCGGAATGACAAAATCCACTCTTTAAATCCACTATTTTTGATGTTGGGTATAAAATTAAATATGTGTTTATATTTATTTAGAATTTTTCTGTTTGTGGATGGGATTTTCGATCGGTTTTCCTTGAAATTTTTACAGTGGGTTCGTGGTTATATCTGGAAGGAATTATAGGCTACTTTTTATTTCGAAATTTGTAGAAGGAATAAATATTAAAAGTTATATATCTCAGAAAAATTTGGTATAGACTACTTTGTCTTGATGCACATGAGTACTTGGGGACATTTTTGGAGACGCTTTATTATCAAATTATTATTAAACACAAAAATTGGACAAACTAGCATAAGGGGCGTGGTTTCTCCCATATGAATAAATTGCAAATATTCCCTATAACTGGGAGACTATTACAGTTAAAATCTTTAGAATTTTCAATATTTACTGTTAAGATTTATTTTATGTATGTAAATTGTTTTACATTTTTTGCTACTTTTTCCCTGCGAATACGAGTATTTTAATTTTTATTATTTCAACATTCTTCACCTATTCGTATGTGTGTTTGCCAGCTAGAATAACAATATATTTTTGGTATCTTTTTTCCTACCGTGTTAAGGCTCAACATATAGTTTTTTTTTTCGACAAAAAAAAAAACATATATGTAAAACAAAAATATGTTAAACGATTCTATTGCTGCTGTCAAAATAAAAATTCACAAGGGATTTTTGGTGTATGAAACGTGGGTATTTTGTAGATATTTACAAATATTTTCCCAATAGCTACAAATACTGTATATTTTTTGCAACTATGGCAAAAAGCTTAAAAAATAAAAATCTTTTGCAAATTCTGGTAATATTGTTTATAGTAACAATATTTGCAAACGAATATACAATTTGTAAATAAATGTAAATTGTGTAAAGGGAAAAATTTTGCAAAAAAAAAAAAAAAAGAAATCACTAAACTTGGTTGATATTTGGCAGATATTTACTTACAAAACTATAGTTGGGATATATTGGCTTACGATTTGTAAGTCGTGGGCGTTTTTTGATAATTTTTCTTGCTTTTTTAAGTTAGTGAAAATAAATGCAAAAATTTACTTCAATATTTGATAAAACTAAAGCGAAAGAAAGAATTTCTTTTAAATTTTAGTCGCTTTTTTATGAAATCTTTCATTTTATATTTTAAAATCTATTTTTAATGCATATTTCTTATATAAATACTCTTAAAATATCTTCTTTGTCTGCTTGCATATAGTCTTTATCTTAAAGAAGCTTTTAACATTTTCCACTTTGCCTTATCAATGTTCCAATATCTTTGCTTAAGTTGTCAGGAAGTATTAAATCTTAATAACAATTACAACAGTGTATAAAAAACAAAAACAACAACTAAGCTGTTAGATAGCTAGCAACAATACAACAGTAAAGAAGAAAAGTTAATGGCCACCAACAATAAATATTTATATTTTTTTTTTCAAAAGCATTCAGTAAATAGTTTCCGAATTTAAATAGCTAGCAATTATACTGCAGTCAAGAGCAAAAGTTAACGGTCATGAACAATCATATCTTAAAACTACTTGTAAAGCTTTTTAAGCAAAGTATTTTTTTCAAAAGCTTTTTTAGAAATTAGCTTCTAAAATTTCAGTTAAATATAATTTCGGAAAAAGCTTTTATAAAATTATTAAAGGGATTCAGACGAATGTAGAGTACATTCGTCTGAATCCGCACGGCCAATTTTGTATAGATATGCTCGTAATCCTGTGTGTCCACTCAGAATACGTACATCCTATTAACTTCAGACTTGCTCATTTTGAGGAGATTTCTCATCTGTTCTCATCAGGGTCACCCCATAGGATCTTTGTGGATCTACCCACCGTTTCATTATTCCAAGAGGCCTTATGGGATTCTCTCATCCATATTTTTAATTCAGCTTTTGTTGCGTCGAATGGTTTTGTGTTCGTCAGGTTAACTACCTTGAGCTCCCTTCCCTTTAAAGCTATTACATTCGCCCTTTCGTTGCCGACTACTCCCGAGTGTCCTGGTACCCATCTGATGTAGACCTTAAGGGCCATGGGCGCCATATTTATTCTAATCCAATTTACACATTCCGTCTTTAATATAAAATCCCAGGCCCACTTTATCTCCCAATTTAGAGCCATCCGTATAACACCGGATTCCTACTGGTATTTGCTCTAATGTTCTGCTTGACACAGACATTCTATCTGGGATCAGTAATAATAAATTATAAAGTTATAAAGTTATAAAGATATAAAGTTATAAAGTATAAAGTTATAAGTTATAAAGTTATAAAGTTATAAAGTTATAAAGTTATAAAGTTATAAAGTTTTTATACCAGTTTAAGTTCTAAAGTTTCCAGTTTCGTTCTCCCGTTATCCGTTCTCCCGTTCAACGAGTTCTCAAGTTATCCGTTTCTACCGTTCTCCGTTCTCCCGTTCTCCCGTTCTCCGTTCTCCCGTTTCTCCCGTTCTACAGTTCTCCCGTTCTACAGTTCTCCCGTTCTCCCGTTCTCCACGTTCTCCCGTTCCTCCCCCCCAACTTTTTCCCCCTTACCTGCCTTTTCCCGCTGTCCTTCCCCGCTCTTCATTCCGCTCCTCTTCCTTTCTGCCCCGCTTTTTTTTTGATTTTAAAAGTTTTTGCTTTGTATTCCTCCGCTTTACATCTGCTAAGCTTTTGTTTTGTACGAATACTTTTACCTTTAACTGTCTATTGCATGTACTATAGTAGATTGCTCACATGTAAATGTTCTTCTTACCATAATATAGAATTAGATAATCTTAAAACTTGTTATTGAACTTTTTCAATTTTATTTTACTTTTGTTGTTTTTTCCGTTTAATTTTATTTTCTTATACATATTTTCTTTGTTGTATAAAATTTTCCTTTTGGTAAACAAAACAGTTTTTCTTTATAAAATCAAACACATAAGAATAAGAAAATCTCTACAAAATACTAAGGAAAATAATAAAAAAAAAAACACAACTACCAAGATTTACCAACAGTCATAACAGTATGAAAAACAAAAACAAAATAAATTTTATTATTTTATAATATTGTTTACTGAAAATTTTGCTTTCAATATTTCTTTTTTATTTTAGTCCTTGTTGTTGTTTGTTTTCGTATTTTCCTCCATTTTTGCCACTTTATTGCAATGACAAAAGTGTAAACAAACTGAATAACTTAAACATTTGAACATACTGCACAGTTCTTAATTACTTTGATTTGGAATTTTTCAGAATTTTCTAAAATCATAAAAAAAATCGATCGTTATGGTAAACTACTTATTATTACTACAGGAAATGTGGCTAACATAATAATTTTTAAATTGTTTCCTAAAAGATTTCGCATACTGTATCATTTACCCATGAAAAACAATTTAATTCACGAGAAAAGTCAGCGCAAATAACATGAGAAATAAACACAAAGAAATTTTCTTTGATATTTAAAACATTCGGCATAACCACCAAGAGTAAAATCATCGCTATCGTTACCCTACCCAACATGACACTACTTACTATGTGCTGCTTTTTTAAAGTAAATCCACAGTTCATTCAATACATTTCATAGTTGTTTCTAGGAGGGCTGATAAAAGGAAAAAAATCGTTAAAAAGAAACATCTTGTGAGGGAAAGCATTGAGAATAAAAATCAGCAGAGCATTGGTAAAAAAAACAAAATGGTTTTAAGAACAAAGGAAAAGCAATTGCGGAAACAAGTATTTGTCTTGGTTGAAAATCTCATTTTCACATTTAATTTGGGTTGGGTATTTCATATGTTTATCGAATTTTATCGTGTATTAAGCAGGATTGGCAAAGGGAGAAACTAAAGGGGGGGCCAAGGAATCAAAATTAGGGGACATATATCTATGACTGGTCTAGTCTATGTGAAAATTCCATGATAACCTTTTGCAAGTAGATTGAATTTGAACTGCATGTTTCAACTCTTTTTAAAAAGTATAGCTGTAATATAATCCAAAAATTTAGTATTAATTCGTAAACCCCTTTCAACCTTTATACCACAACGTATACTTGATATAGTAATTGATCATAGTACTCATACGCTACATATGCCAATCAAACTAATAAATATATTTTTTTCTTTTTTTAGGATCCAGACCAAGTTCGTATACCAGAAGAAACCGAATTAAATAATTCCAAATTAACTGTTAACAGTGCAAATAGCATCAGCACTGGCACAGATGAAAATACAACCAAACAGGCCAATGGAAATGGCAAAAGCATACAAGATGAACAAAATGACAAGGATGATGCTACATGATTTTCAATTTAATTTGCCAAAATTATGTCATTAAAACTGAAAAAAAAATAAATTGAAAGTAAATAAATAACAAATAACAAAAACTATGCAGGCGTAAAATTTTTAGAAGAAAAGTCAAAAAAATGAGGCCAGGCGAGAGTGATATTACAAAAAAAATTAAAATGAAATTAAATTGAAATTGATAAAGTTAAAACAACTTTTTTTATCATAGTTTATAAAATAAATAAATAATACTTTTAGTCTTTAAAACAAATTAAATTTCTTAAATTGTTTAAAAACATAATAAATTATTTATTATCACACAAAAAAAATTGTTTACTTTAGTATTATGAAAAAAGCCAATTTGAAAATAAAAAACAAAAACATTGTTATGAATAATAAATCAGAGAGCTTAACAAAATAATTAAATAAATATTTGTTGAAATTAAAGGAAATATAAATAAAAAAGTAAAACTGTATTAAGTTAAACTATAAATTGATTTCAAATTAATAGTGTTTTCAATGTATAAATTATAGAAGTGGATATTTTGGGGTTTTTAGATATACTAGATATAGAGTAGACATAGACTACACATAGACTACACATAGACTAGACATAGACTAGACATAGACTAGACATATACTAGACATAGACTAGACATAGACTAGACATAGACTAGACATAGACTAGACATAGACTAGACATAGACTAGACATAGACTAGACATAGACTAGACATAGACTAGACATAGACTAGACATAGACTAGACATAGACTAGACATAGACTAGACATAGACTAGACATAGACTAGACATAGACTAGACATAGACTACATAGACTAGACAGAGACTAGACATAGACTAGACATAGACTAGACATAGACTAGATACTAGACATAGACTAGACATAGACTAGACATAGACTAGACATAGATACTAGACATAGACTAGACATAGACTAGACATAGACTAGACTAGACATAGACTAGACATAGACTAGACATAGACTAGACATAGACTAGACATAGACTAGACATAGACTAGACATAGACTAGACATAGACTAGACATAGACTAGACATAGACTAGACATAGACTAGACATAACTAGACATAGACATAGACTAGACATAGACTAGACATAGACTAGACATAGACTAGACATAGACTAGACATAGACTAGACATAGACTAGACATAGACTAGACATAGACTAGACATAGACTAGACATAGACTAGACATAGACTAGACAATAGACTAGACATAGACTAGACATAGACTAGACTACTAGACAACTAGACTAGACTAGACATAGACTAGACATACTAGACATAGACTAGACATAGACTAGACATAGACTAGACATAGACTAGACATAGACTAGACATAGACTAGACATAGAATAGACATAGACTAGACATAGACTAGACATACTAGACATAGACTAGACATAGACTAGACATAGACTAGACATAGACTACATACTAGACATAGACTAGACATAGACTAGACATAGACTAGACATAGACTAGACATAGACTAGACATAGACTAGACATAGACTAGACATAGACTAGACATAGACTAGACATAGACTAGACATAGACTAGACATAGACTAGACATAGACTAGACATAGACTAGACATAGACTAGACATAGACTAGACATAGACTAGACATAGACTAGACATAGACTAGACATAGACTAGACATAGACTAGACATAGACTAGACATAGACTAGACATAGACTAGACATAGACTAGACATAGACTAGACATATACTAGACTAGACTATACAGACTAGACATAGACTAGACATAGACTAGACATAGACTAGACATAGACTAGACATAGACTATACATAGACTAGACATAGACTAGACATAGACTAGACTAGACTAGACATACTAGACATAGACTAGACATAGACTAGACATAGACTAGACATAGACTAGACATAGACTAGACATAGACTAGACATAGACTAGACATAGACTAGACATAGACTAGACTAGACTAGACATAGACTAGACATAGACTAGACATAGACTAGACATAGACTAGACATAGACTAGACATAGACTAGACATAGACTAGACATAGACTAGACATAGACTAGACATAGACTAGACATAGACTAGACATAGACTAGACATAGACTAGACATAGACTAGACTATACTAGACATAGACATAGACATAGACTAGACTACATAGACTAGACATAGACTAGACATAGACTAGACATAGACTAGACATAGACTAGACATAGACTAGACATAGACTAGACATAGACTAGACATAGACTAGACATAGACATAGACTAGACATAGACTAGACATAGACTAGACATAGACTAGACATAGACTAGACATAGACTAGACCGACTAACAGACTAGACAGACTAGACATAGACTAGACATAGACTAGACATAGACTAGACATAGACTAGACATAGACTAGACATAGACTAGACATAGACTAGACATAGACTAGACATAGACTAGACATAGACTAGACTAGAACTAACTAGACATACTAGACTAGACATAGACTAGACTAGACTAGACATAGACTAGACATAGACTAGACATAGACTAGACATAGACTAGACATATACTAGACTAGACGACATAGACTAGACATAGACTAGACATAGACTACATAGACTAGACATAGACTAGACATAGACTAGACATAGACTAGACATAGACTAGACATAGACTAGACATAGACTAGACATAGACTAGACATAGACTAGACATAGACTAGACATAGACTAGACATAGACTAGACATAGACTAGACATAGACTAGACATAGACTAGACATAGACTAGACATAGACTAGACATAGACTAGACATAGACTAGACATAGACTAGACATAGACTAGACATAGACTAGACATAGACTAGACATAGACTACATAGACTAGACTAGACTAGACTAGACTATACATAGACTAGACATAGACTAGACATAGACTAGACATAGACTAGACATAGACTAGACATAGACTAGACATAGACTAGACATAGACTAGACATAGACTAGACATAGACTAGACATAGAC